>NC_057813.1:388084538-388136674 GCF_018294505.1 Triticum aestivum
CCCTCTCCCCTTCTTCTCCACCACCGGCCGCCGCCACGGCCAGGCCGGCGTGGTGGTGCGCCACCCAGCACCTCCACCCGCTCCACTTCACCACTGCTCCACCCAGCACATCCAGCAGCACCGCACATATCCACCACCCGCCGCTGCACCATCCATCCACCAACACCACCATCGCCATCTCGCGCGCACTACCAGACCCTGGTCTGGTGCCTCGCGCGACTCTGCCTTCTGCTGCTGCTCCGTCTTCTCCTTTACCTGCTGCTGCTCTGCTTCCACGCCTTGCTGCTGCTCCCTCCTACTGCTCCCTAAACTTGTTTGCTGCTGCTTCCCCTCTCCTAGCGCCTCAACCTGCTGCTTCTTCTTCCCCAAACTCTGCTACTACTCCCCCTTTTCCTCTCCCTTCACCTGCTGCGATCTCTCTCTCTCCCACATCTTTGCTGCTGCCCCTGCTGAACCCTCTTCTCTCCTTGCTGCTCTTTCTCTTCTCCCTCAACGCCTGCTGCTGCTTCCTCTCAACGCCCCTGCTACTTCTTCTCCCACGGCGTACTCTGAACCCCATACTGCTGCTACTACGTTCCACCTGCTGCTGTTCTCTCTCTCTCTCGCTTTCTCTGAAAATTTCTGTGAAGTTAGGCAGTGTATGACATTTAATATTCAGATTTGATACGTGCTTGCAATCTGTAATTGGTTCAGTTGTACTTGTAATATAACGTCAATCTTATGTGTACTGACTGGTCGATGCACCTATATAAATTCGGTTTACCTATGCTATATTCTTCACTTGTATGGTTCATGTGTGTGTGTGTGTAATTTTGTGAACCATTAGTGTTGAGACTTATTCAATTGTAGACTGCTTTGTGCTATTTCAATATCTGTGATTCATCTGTCAAGTAGCCGTCTGTTACATTCAGTTTACTTGTTCTGAATCTTATTCTAAAATTGCTCTCTATTGTAGTCAGGGAGTAATTTTCAGTATCTGTGTAGCTATGTACCTATGATATAAGTGTTTGTAATGCGACCCATATACATTCTGCTATATGTGTTCATGTCCTGTTATTCCCTTTGTGTTACTGTTTTAGTTTCTCATGCAAATAAAAATAATACCAAAAAGACAAAGAGTATAATCTGAACCTCCCTTTGCTTCTTTTCATTTACTTTGTCTGTTGATTTTCTGGAACTGTCTTAGATAGCTTAGGTTTATTTTCCCTGTAATCGTCACTTAAATTGTCTAGCCTAGCTTTAGCCAAGCATCATCGCTGATCATTTAGTCCCCGTGGAGAACACGACATCCGTAGTTTGGGCAAATATTCCACTACATTTACAATCGATCAACTAGTCAAAGATATTGTAATCTAGAAGCCCTTTTTTTCTATGTAGCCTGTCTTCTCTCTTCGATACAAGTCTAAGAAATAGTCCTCACAGATAGAACAAAAAGAATACAATGATCTTTGGGAAAGCAGTTGAATATACTAGTATCGCTAACCTTGGTACAATGCACGCACAATGGAGATCTATGGAAGCATATTTTAATTGTTGCTAGCAAAGAACTTACAAGGGATGGTAGGGCGCAAGATAGTACTCCGGATACTTATTGGCAACCATGAAGTCAGGAAGGTACTTCATTGTTTCTAAACCTCTTGGGTTGATAAGGCTATTCACGTGCAGGTATAAGAGTCCGCTATCACGACCTCATCATGCTTCTTAATCTTGGTCGTACTGGCTAGATGAAGCGCTCATAGCATGATTAACGGTTCACCGATCCTGAGGTGGAACATGTTGAAGATCTCCCTGAAGTCAAAATAGAATTTCTCCAGGAGGAAATCTTCGACGATGCAAAACCAGGTGGCACCTTGACCGTGTAATATGGGAACTAGCACATATGCCCCCCTTCTTTCCTTCGAGAATGGCATCACAAAGAATCCTCATTTTGTGTGACATGGTGTTGTACATATCACTCGGTAGCATGGGTTCACCAGGGACATGGCCCACTCAGAATGCAATACGATAATCCTTAGCTTGGATACTAATCTTCTTCTCAGTCGGTTTTTGGCTGCCACCTCCCGTGTTGGCGTAATGACCTTTTCCCCCACTTCCTATTTTCGGGTCCGACCTATGCCACTTGGGCACTAACCAGAGCTTCTTGGGTGCCCGTTTTAAGGTCTTCAGAGTGATCTTATCTAGAGGGGACCTTGATCATTCATGTCAGCTGACAGCGTATTAAATAGACTCTTAGAATAAATATAATTACTCGTACGAAGCATGCCATCATAGTGTTGATTAAATTACATATCGATGTCCTCACTCTGCTCATCTTCGACGATGGCATCATCATCAACCACCACATCCTCAGAACCTTGGGTTTTGCCCATACCCAAAGGAGATGATCCTAGACTCCTAGTGTGGGAATGTTAGTATGGAGCGTCGTCGGCGTTGGAGTTTCGTGTGGGAAAGATTTGCTGAAATATATTTGCGTCTTAGGCCACCTAAGGAGCCAATTCTTCCAATCTACTCCCTCTATTTTTAAATATAAGTATTTTTAGCAATTTCAATACAGACTACATACGAAGCAAAATAAGTGAATTACTACATACGGATATATGAACATATTTTAGAGTATAGATTCACTTATTTTGCTTCATATGTAGTCTGTAGTGAAATCTTAAAAAGGCTTATATTTAGGAACGGAGGGAGTATGAGCTTAATGTGTGTTCTTCATTTGCCCCTTAAGGTTATTCACGAGGATCTGGACACGATCTTGTAGTAAATGGATCAGAAAGTAAAATATTGAAACATTTTATGGAATGATTCAAACAATAAATTCTAGTAAATGGATTTTGAATTTGACAATAATGTAAATGTGGTCTAAAAAGTGAAACTTGGAATGGTTGCATTATATGACCTATAGAAGTTGTTAGATTTACTAAGTGTTGTAAAATAATTTTGATATACATTGCCTAGGAAACAAAGGATACCAAGGGAAGAATCATAGTTTCGAATGGAGAGTATCACTTTTAGAGAGAGTTGATAGCTTTCTTATTTATTTAACATTGAAAGTTTTGAAACATTTGATATACACCATTTATGGTTCTATGTAAATTTTTAGAAATTTTTAGGGTTAATTTGCTATTTTAAGGGAATTTAATGTCATATGTTATTAGCGGTGTGCGGAATGGACAACGCACCACTAGTAAGTTTATTAGTGGAGTGCCCGCTGTTCCTACATGCCATAGCAAGTTTTAAGGTATTTTGTAAATTTGGTCATATTGTAAGGCATTTAAAGGTTAGCGTTGTGTAACAAATATGATATGAAAGTTTGTGCGTGTATATTTCTGTTTTATGGAAGAAACAAACTGGAAAATTGAAACATTTGTATGAAAAATTCAAACATTAGCTCCTAGTATGGATTTTGAATTTAAAAAATATATAAGTGTGGTTGAAAAGAAATATGATGCTTATCATGCTGTCATTCTATGACCTCCAGAAATTGTGGTCAAATTTGTAAAGTGTTACACAAAAGTTCTAATATTGCTTAGAAACCGAATGATATCTAGGGAAGAATCGCGGTTTCAAAGGGGAAGTGACAAGTTTGAGAGAGAGAGTAGTTTTGTTATTTGCTTCACATTGCAGGTTTTTCAACATTTAATATACAACATTTATAGTTTCATGTAAAAATTGCATTTTCTTAGGGTAAGTTTGCTATTTTAGTGTATGTAAATTTGATATGTTATTAGCTCTTGACCGTGAGGGTCTACACCACTGTGGCCAATATGTCTTGGGTGTCCGCCGCTTTAGCCTCTTCATCATGTCCGGCCTCATCATCATGTCAAAACTCTTCATCGTGTATAGGCGCCGCTTGGTGCTCCATCCCTTCTTCTTTCGAATCTTCACTTCTTGACCCTTCGGCATTGGAAACATTCTCATCCTCCTCACCATGACTTGTCCACCGTGTAATTATCCATGAAACCCCGCATGAGTAAGTGAGCCTCCACTTTGCCACAATAGGATGTGAACATTTGCATAATTTTTGCATGAGTACAAAGACAACATGTCTCCTTGCCACCCCTTGAATGTATTGGAAGGAAAATTCTAAAAACACTTCCAAAATTTGATCCATTATATCACTGGCAAGATTGATCCCTGTAAGATGATACAAGCAAGAAACTGAAACCAACAAGGTCATAGAAATTTTTGCCAGGACCCTTAGTAAAGAATGACACAAATTGAGTGTGCGAGAAGTTTGATAAAAACGTTAACGAGGCAACATTTTTAAAACATTGGCCTCTTATGTATCCATGGAAAAAACAGATGGACCAACTTTAGTTGTTGCCCGGCTTGATGACTGGTACCAAAGTCACTCCTCGACATAACAATGGCTCTAAGATTGAATAATCTTTTTCATCATCTCATACAAATATGCATATCCACAACAATTTCTATACATTTTATTTTATTCAAAAAGTAAATTCTCACCAAGAGAGGACCGATAGAGCTAGACATCAATCGATTAATAAATGAGCCCCCTATGTTATGTGGAAAGAGAAATATAATACTAGTGGAGAGGGAGAGAGCTCCAGAGGACTTGGGGAGAGATAACAAAACAGTAATGAAGGAGAGAGAGAGAGAGAGAGAGAGAGAGAGAGAGAGAGTTAATTTAACGCATGGGAGAGTGTGGTATCGAGAGAATAGCTAACTAGAGAGCTTAATAAACTAGCTAGATAGATCTAGGGCTACTTAGGTAGCTAGATCTAAAAATGTGCAATGACGTGTGGGAGAGATTAATTTGAAGAAAGAAAAAAAAGGGAAGATGAGGAATAACAGAGAAGAGGGAGGAGGGAGTCAACAAGTGAGAGAGGCTCACATGTGTATAGTGAGTTCTCCTAAAAAACATGGACTGAACAAGCCAAACTAAGCCCTAAACTAAGGAAGCTAGCTAGTAAAAGGCAATAAGCTCAAGTCTTCTCGGAGCTCCTCAACACACCTCACCAAGCAGGCCACCACTCCAAGGCAAACTCCAACTCACGGGCCAGGCAAAATAAGCTACCATCTGTTTGATGGAGGAAGGGCCACATACACAACGAATCCAAGGAGGAAACCGACATCAGCAAACGTTGTCATCGTCTGCCTAACAAGGTCAAGCACGACATTTGTCGGCGCCCGCCCAACCAACCCGAGAAAGCATCACTATCGATCAACAACCACACCCAACGCTCCTTGACTAAAGAGTACCACCGGCAACCTACCAGCTTGACACCGATCCTAGGAGCTCCCTGGTCTTGGGATGACCTCACATACCAGGCAGATTGCCGTCTGTAAGAGGCCAAGAAGACATCGAGGTACATTGACGACAACAAAAGGCACCTAGAGGAACCTTGGTACCGAAAAATCAAATGAACACCGCCAAGAAAGACACCGAGGAAGGTAGGGCACGCCACTGATGAGGAAGTCGAATGGCTCGGGGATGATGGATGGGGAGCAATGCCTCCAAGGAGAAAAATGACGTCCTTAGACGTTGTTGTCGCCAGCAATGGCCAAGGCCTTGCATAGCTTTCGCTGGATCCTCCTCTCGAAGCACTTAAGCGTGATCACCATCTCGAGGAAGAGCAACCACTCTTTGCCACGAGAAAGCCGCCGGTCCCTGTCAAGCCACCCGGCCAAAGCCGGCCCGAGCCCAAAACCGACGGTGGAGCCACCAAAGGACGAACGAATGCCGGTTGCCCTAACCCCCTGGTCACAGCCGCCCCACTGACTCAGCAGCCCCACGCTGCCAAGCACCGGGCAACATGCCCTCAGGCAGCAAATCACCGGCACACAGCTGACCAGGGCAGCCACCGGCACCCTCGTCCGCAACCACCTCAGGAAGGAGGTGCCCTCCCCTCCCCGCCGCGACCACCAACCAGGATGAAAGCCCTGCTCAATGCGGATCTAGGCCGGAGCAAGCTCAACAACACAAAAGTTGACAGATCTGGTTGTCCCCGCTGCCGGGAGCCCCGTCAGATGTCGCGCCCCGTCTAGTGGCTGACCGCGCCGCTGCAACCTCGAACAATGAGGCAAGGAGAGGCCCCGCTCCCGCCTGCGTCGCATGGGCTTCGCCCGGCGGACACCCTCAGGCGGCGGCCAGGGGGGAGAAGAGGACGGGGGAGGCGAGAGCGCCTGCGACAGAGGTAGAGCCCCAACGTGCACAGGACGTATAGCGGGAACGGGGGAGAAGGAGGGGGGAAGGGGGGATCTAAGGGGGTAGTTAAGAGGAAAGATTGTGAATTTAGAGAGTTTGATTATAATCTTTTTTACGGTCATATAAAATTACTTGCTAGAGAATACATTAGAAGATACTCCATCCGTTCATAAATATAATATGTTCTAACTTTCCCCCGAATTAGGTGTATATAGATATGTTTTAATGTGTTTGTTTATTCATTGGAGTCCATATATAGTCTGTATTAAAATATCTTATATATGTGAATGAACGGCGTTGTTTTCTGTTTTTCTGTTATACGTGGATGGAAAAATGTCTTATTTTCACTGTAGGTACATGCACTAAGCATCTAGCCAGTACACCGACTAGTAGCTAGGAGCCCGGAAATGCGCACACGCTATTACGAACGTCTTTAGCTTGATGCTTAGAGATCAGATGCACATCATTTCGTACATTATCTATAGCCGTCTCTCCCCTGCCTACCGTTTGTTTCACACCAATCGCAATTGCTACAGTTGATCGATGGCGTGCTTCACATGTTTGAAACTTTGCCCGCACAGATACGTGTACAAATTAATTTAGTGGTTGACATAGGCATATCTTTACTTATTATCAAACTAGGTCGATCCTAGTCTTGATAATTAAACACATATACCTACATGTGCAGTGCATACAAATTTACCAAGCAAAAGTTAGCTTTAGCTAACTTTTTCTTAGAAAAGGAGGACGCCTCTGCATTTGGACGATACATGCAGCCATTTTATTAATTATTCATACAAGACCTTATAAAATCATACAACAGTAAGACTAAAGCCACTGTCTAGGGGACGTGGAGTTTCTGCACCCGAGCTCATTTGAGCTCTGGTGAACAATAAAATCGAAAAAAAATCGAAAAAAATTCAAAAAATTCTATTTTTTTGAGAGAAACATTGACAAAAGTTTTAAGTGCTTGCAAAAATTCGTCATGAAATCACATTTCTAGAAGGCGTGGCAAAAAAAAAATTGGTACTCTGAAAATGCTACTTTCAAAAGCATTTTGGAGCCTGAATTTGTTTTTTTGCCACGCCTTACAGGAATGTGATTTCATGATGAATTTTTGCAAGCACTTAGAACTTTTGTCAATGTTTCTCTCAAAAAAATAGGAATTTTTTTCGATTTTTTTTCAATTTTACTGTTCACCGAGCTCAAATGAGCTCGGGAGCAGAAAGGGACTTTCGCCGTCTAGGCAACATCTATCGCTACTCCTATCCAGTTGATGTAGGGATGCTGATAGTCTGGGCCTAATATCAAACAGACCTCGCAGCCAAACCTAACATGTAAGACTTGAGGTCCCAATCAGGACGTCTGCCGGGTATGGGACACCCACCAGTCCGGCGCACTCCTCAACCATGACGCCTGCCAGGTATGAGGCCGCCGCAGCCACCTGCCACCAATCCATCTTCAGTGCTGTACTGCTGCATCTACCTTGCCCGGTCTAGCTGCCGTCGACGCCACCACGACGCGAGACAACCGCCACCATCCTGCGCTCGTCCATCATCACGCGCCCACCGGCGAGACCCCGCTACTACATGCCGTTGAGACCAGCCGTTGTCGACGTGCCAGATGCCAGGCCGCTCCTACGACGTGAAACACCACCTATTGCCACTGGTCCCATCCCCTTCGCCTGCAGTTCCTCAAATCGAGCGCCCAAACGCCCCAGGCGGTGCCTCCAAGAAGGGTACGACACATGCAGTGCCGCCGCCGCCCAATCTAAGAAGATTTAGGGTTTTCACCCAGGGGTCAGGTTGGAGGGCAGGGACCTCGACGGTGACTGCAAGGAGGGGAGCAGTGACCCTGGTCGTCGCCACCATCGGGATGAACGAGATATCCAGAGTTTCCTCCGGTCTGATGTCACCTCTACCAGCCCCCATGAACGCACCGAGGCCGACGACCGCGATCGTAAGCCACCAAGTGCAGCAGGAGAGAGCCTACATCGCGGAGGAGATCAACCTATGACTCACCGCCCACGCGATCAAGACGCCATCCTCATCCACCCCCCGCGAACATCGCCAGTCGACAACACCGTCGCCATGCCTAACGAGGCCGCCGCCCCTGGTCCAGGTTCCTCCACGAAGGTCGGAGTGGCGAGATCCGCTACGAGCGACGAGATCAGGCACCGCGCGGCCAACGCCATCACCCAAGCCCGCCGTCAACCGATCCCACCGCCGTCAGGAGCCCGCACGCTGCCGGGAGTCCCACACCTATGGATCTGGGCACCCATGCACCGTCGCGAGACCGCCGCCCCCGGGATCCGCCACACCGACGGGAGGGCCGCACCCCGCGGATCAAGACGCCCGCGCCGCCGCGGATCCGAAAACGGGAGGAGAGACCCTCCGCCGCCACCGTCGCACGCACGGGCTTTGCCCGGCACCGACCGTCGGCAGCGGCGGAGGGGGAGAAGGGCGCTGGAGGGACTAGGCGGCGGCAGCGGCTGAGCCCTCCCGAGTCGCCCGCGGGGCAGCTTTAGCTAACTGGAATAATTAACGAACTTCCAATCAGTCGATCGATCAAGTTAATTGGATTCCTAATAATAAATTAAGGGTAGGAGGGATCGAAGAAAACTGGAAATGGCCCCTCGACGGCGTGGAGCCTTTCGGCCACTTTGGAGCATTTAGGTAACCAACATTATTCTTTGCTCCTCATCTCTTAATTAAGCATACGTCCATACATGCGTCCGCCACTCAAGTTTTTGCTTAGATTCGTTCGAAAGTAAATGTTTGGAACAACCAATTCATATAATGCTTAGCCGACGTGTGTATCGCATTATTTATATTCTCATGCACTGATGCACAAAGCAACCCAAAATTATATGTCGCCCTTTCAAAATATCAATAGATTCCTGCAGAAAAGCAAACCTATCGACCCATTTCTGATTTGTGCATGCATGTAGCTACCCGACCGTTGTACGTGGCTCAGAGTATAAATATCTCCCCCATGGTCCGATCAATGCATATTCATGCAAAATCTTAGTCGTTATCGAGCCAGCTTAGCTTAAATATCTACTGGCTTTACACATATGCCCACATCGGTCCGTCGCAAATAATGCATCCAACGAGCATATTTCATACAAAACGAATATTACTAATTGTGCAACTGTAATTTATTTTACTTACTACTCTCACCGTAAACTAATATAAGAGCGTTTAGATCATTACTTTAGTGACCTAAACGCTCTTATATTAATTTACGGAGGGAGTACTAGCTTGTTAGTCCATATATTACCGAGGTCATCGGTACTAGATTCTCGTTAGATCGATTGCTAGTGTTTTCACCAGAGTGCGCATACTCGTAGTTGAAGTCGTCTCTACCATCAACACTTGTCCGACTACCAACACCTCGCTAGCTGCATAGGAGGAGATACCGGAAGACAAAGACGTTCCATACCACCTCGCCACGGCCGGGTCACTGTCGCACCAACTTTGATCCAGCAACAACAGGCAAAGCATGACACCTCCTCCAAAGACACCATCCAGCTGACACATGCAAGCATATGTGAGGATCGGATTAACACTCCTCCAGATAATTAAGATGTAACTGTGAAAATGGTTAGGGAATTTTTATTAAAAAATTCATATGGCAAAATATTTTTGACATATGAACGCAATCTGATTTGCATCTGAACTTCCTTGTTAGTATTATATGACATGTTTTACTGCTTATAAACGATGATATAGACTTCTATTTTCGAAGTCAGATTATCCGACATTTTAAATATGCTTATTGTTTTTTCGTAAACTACCAACTTACGATGTGGTTCTTATCTTATTAAAAATATATTTCTTTCTAATATATATGGATGCATATGGTAAATGTTCGGTTTCGATCCGCTACCGTACCATGTTTGAATCAAACATAATCCAATGTTCGTGTCTGCATCCGACCGATATCCATATTTCTTCTGTATGAAGGGAAAAGATTATGAAATAACATATGCTTTGTGGGATATCTGACCAAATCTGCTCCGGTTTCATCGTTAAAAAGATGTTACCAGTAAAACCATAGTGTACAACATTTCAAAATTTATGTTTTTTAAATTCTTCCATGTCATATAATGACAATTGATATAATATGCTAGGCAATATAGATTATCTCTACTAACTAACATTTCCATGTTCTAGAGAAATATGAGGGTTAAAATCTAAATAAAAATGTGTGACTATGAGTTGACATGTAGTGTAATGAAATTTCTTTATATTTATTTTGCATGACATCACAGTGGGTTATGTGATTTGTTCAATATTTGAAAGGAAGAATCGCCAACTTGGAGCAGTGAAGATTGACATGAACAAGTTCAAATCAATCTAGGGCCTAATGTTGGGGATATAACCCC
This sequence comes from Triticum aestivum, assembly GCF_018294505.1. NCBI lineage: Eukaryota > Viridiplantae > Streptophyta > Magnoliopsida > Poales > Poaceae > Triticum > Triticum aestivum. Next base: position 388,095,101 of record NC_057813.1, read on the forward strand.
GAGGTATGACCCGCCCAGGAGGGGCCGGGTCACACCGTTGGCCACTCAATATGAAGAAAGCCCAGGTAGAATCAAGATGGGATGTGATGATTGGTGGCGGCTTACAAGGTGGGCTTGTTGAAAGCCCAAGACCCGACGGTTTACCAAGACCCGGAAGGTGTGAGCTGCCACGATGGCGACTTGTCCTGCAGGGCAAGGCGATTTAGAAATCAGGTTGGTCACATTATGTGATCCGGCTGGAACTCTTGTAAGCCAGGGTCTCGACCTGTGTATATAAAGGTGAGACCCTACGGCGGGGGGAGGAGGAGGAAACATGATCGATAGCTAAGTCAAGCGTGATCGCTCCCTTATAATCGAAACTCAAGCAATAAAACTAGAAGCAGGACGTAGGCTTTTACCTCGTTGTGAGGGGCTGAACCTGGGTAAACCTCTATGTCTTTTGTCCCGTTCAACCCCTTCGAGATAACCTACACTGCAATGGCTCCACACCCAAGTCCTTTCACAAAGGCATCTGCCGTGTTAAATCCACGACAGTTGGCGCCCATCATGGGGCCAGAGCACGGTGGTTTCAAGTTCTTGAAGGGAAACTTCTCAGGGATCGAAGGATATGCCATGGGCCGGATGACTAAGAGTCGCCACGGCAAGATCTACATCGACGATGCTGTCTGGGGCCCTGAGGCCGACTCAATTGAGTACGGGTACCGGGTCCCCTTTGACGGAATTCACGTCTTCATTGGCAAGATCGGTGAGTCAGATCCTGAGTTGGACACCTGCACCGACATCATCGAGACGGCTTAGCGCGCGCGACCCGCCAGGGGTCAACCCGACCGGAAGCACGTCTTTGTTAGCTTTGTTCATGGGGCGGATCTTGAGGAAGGTTCTGCATCTGGTGGAGAGACGACCATCTATTCAGGTGATGAGGTATCGACCAGAGAAACCGAATGAATCTATCAGCTTCAGGATGGCGAGCTCGGGGGCTATTCCGATGGCGACAATATTCCGGACCCCTATGAGCCGCCGAGTAGGGCTGCTATTTTTATGGTTGGTATGCAACCGATGGTAAAATCGTCAACAACTGCTGCTGTGACATCCGGTTCAACTACTGCTGCAACAGCTGGGGCGAGTGGCTCTGTTCAGCCGCCGACTCAGGTTTTATCTGAGCTCTTGGGCACCCCGGCGACTCTGTTAGCCATGGAAGTAACTCCAGAAAATCAAGCACAACATAATGTAGAGGTTGCAATGGTGCGAGATGAGGTAGCCAAGGCCCAAGAGGATCTTAATGCAGAGAACGCTAAGATGGCAACGGAGTGGGCTTCGATGGAGGCCGAGGCACAAGGATAAGGGCAGAAGCTTTCCGCCTAAGCCTAGATCTGAATGCATCCAATGATGTTTTTTGAAGAAGGCACCAGAGCCGCCTGCCTTCACAGTTTGAGGGGCGGAATATTTTTAACACACCCGGGGTAGGAATGAGTAACCCGCCCGTGGTAACCCGGGCTGCTGAGGCGCCAGGGACCGAAGCGGCGGTCCAGCCTCGTGTGCCAGACCCGCCTCATAGGGATCTGACCCCACCTCAACGGGTTCCAACACCCTTTGGCCATTATTCCAACCCAGTGGATAACATGATAGCAGTGGCTACATGGCTGGCGGCTATCCCGATTGAAGGCGAGTCTCCAGCTGCGATAGAGACCCGGAACGCTGTGGAGATTCTTCAGACAATTGTGGCATATCAGGTGGCTTATTCATATAGTCGTGAGTGTGTTCACTCAACTCCCTGCCCAAGTTGAAGCTACAACCGGCGTGTTGAGTCACCGGCGGTTTCCAGCAGCGAGCGACGTCGTAACCCGCCTCGTAATGATGACCCACCCCATGGACATAACCCGCCCTGTGATGATAATAATGCTCAGACCCTTGTGGATCAGGCTAGAACCCGTCGTGAGGCGGAATTGGCGGCTCATCAGCAGTTTCTAGTAAACCCTTCGGTGTCTGTTGCGGTTGGAACGACTTCCAGGACAGTTGGTGTGCCATGCCTGATACTGGCTCTATGCAATGAACATTTGCCCAAGGACTTTAAGGGCCCTTGTAAGGTGCCTAATTACACAGCTGATCTTCCTCCTGAGGCCTGGATTGAGAGCTACAAGCTAGCTATGGAGGTGCTAGATGTTAATGATGTTATATGTGCTAAGTACTTCACCATGATGTTGGAAGGACCGGCTCGAACCTGGTTGAAAGGATTACCCGCCAGTTCCATCAGTTCATGGGCTAAGTTAAAGGCACTCTTCATTCAAAACTTTAAGGGAATGTGTAAGCAACCTCTGACGATTATTGATCTGGATAACTGTGTGCAGCGGGAGGATGAGTCGACCCACCATTGGGTCCGCTGGGTCTAAGCTATTATCCATTCATCAGACAACATTGCAGCAGGTTCAGCTGTTCAGGTCTTGGAGAAGAATTGTCACTTTACCCCCCTTAAGCAGAAGCTTGGGCGGCTTAAGCGTCATTGTAATGGCATGGGAGAGCTCATGGCGGCTCTCATCAAGTATGCCGACTCTGACACCACTAAAGACCCTGGATCTGATGATGAAAAATCCAACAAGGGAAAGAAGGCTGGTAATTTTAAGGGCCAGCAGCAGAGCATGACAGGGCATAATGGTCACAACCAGGGTAATGGTGGTAAGCACAAACAACCTGGTGGCGGGTCAGATTTTGTAGCTAACACTGGATATAAAAGCCAGCGCCATAATGGCAATGGCAAGCAGGCTTTTGGAGGGCCAAAATTTAATATTGAGGCGATGATGAACGAGCCTTGCCCAAAACACAATCTGCCTTATAAATCGGCGGCTCATGCTTGGAAGGACTGTTTCATCATTAGAGAGTATAGGAATTCCAACTTCAATCAGAATCATGGCAACAATAATGGCCCACCTGGCGGGTCAGGGTCCAACTCCTAGGGGCCCGACTTTGGTGGTGGTGGCTCAAATTCTGGATATCAAGGACAGGGCAACTAGACTGGTTATAACCAATAGTCTGGTCAGGGTAACCAGAAGCATTAGTCAGGATACCAGAGTAATTCAAAGGAGCTTAATAGTGGCAAGTATCTTGTTTTTACCACAAGTCTCTGCAAACGAGATCAGAAGGTTCATAAATGCACAGTCAACACGATTGAGCCTGTGGTACCTCAATACTTGCGATGGTCAGAGCAACCAATACATGGAGTCGGGCGGATCACCCACCCCGGGTTGATAATCCGTGTCAGCTAGCATTGGTGGTAGCACCTCAATTTGGGGGTTATAAATTCACTAAGGTGCTCATGGATGGTGACAACAGTATTATCATCTTGTATTATGACACGTTTCAGTAGATGAATTTGACTGACAAGGATCTCAAACTATCTTCAACAGTCTTTCACAGTGTGGTGCCTAGTAAGTCGATATATCTTGTGGGAAAGATATCCATAGAAGTGGCCTTTGGTGATGAACATGACTACAGGGCAGAGACACTATGGTTTGAGGTGGTTAAAATCAAGAGTCCTTATCATGCCTTGTTCGGACGTCTAGCTTATGCCAAGTTTATGGCTCGGACTTGTTATGTTTATTTACATCTTAAGATGCCAGGGCGTAAGGGTACTATCACGGTCCATGGTGATCAGAAAATTTCCCTCGAATGTGAAGGAGATGCTGCTTATGCTGAGCCGGCCTGCGCCACGAAGAGCTTAAGTTTTATAAAGATAATGTTGACCCGGCGGATATGACCCCTTTGAAGAAGCCCACCACTGAGCAATACCCTTTGTTGAAGTTTAAGTCGGATGATGATACTTAGTAGGTTGCCTTTGTCCCTGGCGACTCATCTCAACAGTTTACAGTGGGGCTAATATGGATCCTAAATAGGAAAGCGTGCTCATCGAGTTCATCTGTAAGAATCGGGACATCTTTGCATGGAAACCTTCTGACATGACGGCTGTACCGAAAGAATTCGCTGAGCACACTCTTACTGTGGATCCTAAGTTTAAGCCGGTCAAGCAGTTTCTTCATCATTTCAATGAAGAATGACGTAAGGCCATTCGAGAAGAGGCGGCTCGGATCTTGGCAGCCGGGTTTATCATGAAGGTCTTTAATCCGGAGTGGCTCGCTAACTCGGTACTGGTGTTCAAGAAGAATGGCACTTGGTGTATGTCTGTTGACTACACAGATCTTAACAAAGCTTGTCCAATTGATCCGTTTGCTCTCCCCCGTATCAACCAGATTACTGATGCCACAGCGGGTTGTGAGAGTTTATGCTTCCTGGATGCTTATTCTGGTTATCATCATATTAAGATGGCAGTTAAGGACCAAGATAAGACGTCTTTTATCACCCCTTTTGGAGCCTTCTGTTACATTTCTATGCCTTTTGGTCTTAAGAGTGCCCAGGCGACTTACCAACGTTGTGTTCAGAATTGTTTTCACAGTCAGATCGGGCGTAATGTGCATGCTTATGTGGATGACATTGTGGTCAAATCCAGAAAGAAGGAGACTCTCCTGGATGATCTATGGGAGACTTTTGACAATCTCGGGGTCTATAAGATGATGCTTAACCTATCCAAATGTGTTTTTGGTGTACCTGCATGCAAGCTCTTGGGTGTTTTGGTCTCAGAACGGGGTATTGAAGCTAACCTGGAGAAGATTAAAGCTATCACTTTGTTGGCTAAGCCGGCGTGTGCCAATGACGTCCAACGCCTGGTGGGTCGTATCGCGGCCTTAAGCCGGTTCATAAGCCGCCTAGGAGAGAAGGCAATTCCTTTATACTAGATGATGGAGAAGATAGATCATTTTGTTTGGAGTGATGCTGCCGATCAGGCATTTGAGGCGCTCAAAAAGCAGTTAGCTGAGCCGCCAATCCTCACGGCTCCCATTGAGAAAGAACCTTTGCTCCTGTATGTGGTGGCTAATTGTATGCCCGTCAGTGTGGCGATTGTGGTGGAGCGCAAGGAGACAGGTAAGGAGTACCCAGTCCAGAGGCCGGCTTATTATGTCAGTGAGGTGTTGATTGAGTCCAAGCAACGATATCCACATTGGCAGAAACTGGTATATGGGGTGTTCATGGCGAGTCGCAAGCTGAAGCATTATTTTCTTGGTCATCCCATTACCGTGGTCAGCTCTGCTCCCTTGGGAGACATTATTCAGAACAGGGAGGCCACATGCCGGGTTGCTAAGTGGGCAATAGAACTTGGGCCTCATGGTTTGAAGTATGTGCCAAGAAAAGCTATCAAATCTCAGGCTCTAGTGGATTTCATCAATGACTGGACAGAATTGCAGATGCTTGAGGAGATTCTTAATAACACGTATTAGACAGTTCACTTTGATGGGTCCAGGTAGTTGGAAGGCTCGGGGGTTGGAGTTATTTTGACTTCCCCACGAGGTGATAAATTTTGTTATGTTTTAAGGCTAATGTTTCCTTATACTAACAATGCAGCCGAATATGAGTCTTTGCTCCATGGCCTTCGTATGTCTAAGGAGATGAATTTAAGCCGGGTCAGGAGTTTTGGCAACTCAGACCTTGTGGCTCAGCAAGTCTCAGGCACATGGGATTCTAAAGACCCGCTCATGGCGGCTTATCGCCAGGTGGTTGACAACATTGCTGGTCACTTTAAGGGGTACCAGGTGGAGCATCTGGATTGAAGGAACAATGAGGCGGCTGACGACTTGAGCCGGCTGGGGTCTCAACATAAGCCGGTGCCTCCTAATGTGTTTCTGGATGTATTGCATCATCCTTCAGTCAAGTTGCCATCAGAAGAGGATCTTGCTATTCCTGACCCGGAGGCGCAGTTGGTGGCGGCTTTCCATGCTATTCCTGATTGGACGCTTCCCTACTTGGCTTATATGAGCCGGGGCGAATTACCTGAGGATGAAACTTTGGCAAGGAAAATCACCAGGAGATCTAAGTCTATGACTATTGTCAATGCGAGTTACACCAATGCAATGTGACAGGCGTGTTCCAACGTTGTGTTTCACCTAAAGAGGGCCGTGAAATTTTAAGAGAGATCCATGAAGGTGATTGTGGTCATCACGTTGGCTCTAAATCTTTAGTGGCTAAAGCCTTTTGTTATGGGTTTTATTGCTTAACAGCTTATGCTGATGCAGAGGATATCGTCAGTAAGTGTGATGGATGTCAGAAATTTTCTCGACGGGCTCATGTGCCAGCTCAAGGATTGAGGATAATTCCAATTAGTTGGCCGTTTGCAGTCTGGGGGCTTGACATGGTTGGACCCTTCAAGAGGTCTAAGGATAAGAAAACCCACCTCTTGGTGGCGGTTGACAAATTTACCAAGTGGGTTGAGGCAGAGCCGGTCAACAAGTGTGACACGGCCACTGCAGTCCAGTTTGTTAAAAAACTGATCTTCCATTTTGGTTACCCTCATAGTATCATCACTGATAATGGCACATTAAAAATCAATAAAGTTATTTTGGAACAAGTGTTGTCACGTTACAAATCGGAAACACAACTATTATTGAAACCGTGGGCGTTCTACTTACCAATTACGTGTCGCCACACGTCCCTTTTTTATTGGCTAGGAGGTGCCGTGCGGGGTAGCTATTTGAGTAAGAGAGGCGTGCGATCAGACCCTTGCGCGTGCTCATCGGGAGGAGAGCCCTTTGACCTCTACCCACGGCGCACCTCCCTCCCAACGTCTCCGTTAATGGCGCCCGGGCCCCTTCTCTATGGCGTGGCTATATGTCTCATTGGACTGAGATTTAAGAGAGAAAAATGAAAATCTGAAAAGAAAGTTTTGCACGGATCTTGATGTAAGATCCGACGGACCTATATAACATCGACTGCGACTTATAGCAAGCATATGAATATAAGGACGATGACAGTGGATAATAATTGTCTTACATATTTAGGAACATAATTTAAAAAAAAGCCACATGCGGCAACGCCCGAAATACACAAGGGCAAAATAAGAAGGAAGACAAAGATCTGGCTCGCTGATCTCTACTTTCTTGATGTGTTGCTGCAAGGCGCGGGAACTAGTCTCCGCGGCGAGCGGCGATGAGCTCTTTCTTGTCCTCAAGATGCTGCTTGAGAGCATCCACGGATTCGTCCACCGGCCTTTTGCGCTCGATGCACAGCATGACATTCTCGTCCATAATTTTCTCGACGATGACGCCGGTCCTCTTCAACAAGGCAGTGGTCTCCTCCTGCTGTTCTGCACTTTCGATGATCTTCACCCTTAGCAAGTCGTGCTCGGCCAGGAGCTTCACATTGCTCTCATTTAGTTGCCGGATGACGCCGGTAGCCTATTCAAAAGAGGCTTCCATGTCGTCCTGCAACCTCGCCCAGCCGGAGATCTGATCCATCTGGCTATGGACGATTGCATGCATGCACATCTAAGAGTCCTTGCCTGCCCGCGAGACATTTTCGCAGGCCGCCGCGGTGCGGGAGGACATCTCTGCTGCATTCGCGGCACGATGGGACATCTCTTCTGCTTCCACGGTGCGGCCAGACCAGTCTACTGCATCGACGGTGCGGCGGGGCCCCAATGCTCCTTCGGCAGCGCGGCAGGACCTCTGTGCTGCGACGGCCGCGTGGTGGGACATGCCAGCTGCGTTCACGGCGAGGCGGGACATCTCTCGTGCTTCCACTTCCATTCTCACATCTCCCTAGTGGCAATCTCTCGACCCAGAACTCACGCTGGCCATGGCAGACGCAAAGGAACAATGGTGAATGACTTGCTTGTTTTTGTGGATGAGGAGTTGAGGAGGAATGTGCAGTCATCTTGGAGTAGTAGCATTTATAACCGAGTACTAATACGCTCCTAAGTGGGAAACCGTTTAGGTTTTGATCGGTGCGAACAGGTTTGCAATTTGGAATGTGACGGGATGCAAGCTCAAAATTTATTGACGGTTATAAGTGTGGCACTATTCCCGGAAGGCATAACGTGGGCACGCCTTCTCGACCGCGTACATGGTGTTTTTTCACCATAGGGTGCACCGCAATAGGCAATGTCAGCACACGTGTTGTTCCAACAACCGCGCGTGCTCGTTATTAACATCGCGCATGCTTCTTTTAGTTAGAATGTGTGTGCCCGTCTATCGCACACACGTTGATCTATCTAATTGTTTCTGTTTGTTGTGGCTAATTGCAAACAGTTCATCCGTGTGAAGTGTATGCCATCAATCGCAAACACTTTGATCTGGCTGACCCATTTATGTTCTGTTGCCTAATCGCTAACAGTTAATCCTTCTGAAGCGTATGCCCTCAATCACACACACCTTTATCTAGCTGCCCGTTTCTATTGTTCCTCCTCATCACAAACAGTTCATCCGAGTGAACCGTATGTTGTATATCGCACATGTCTGCATCTGGCTGCCCATTTATTTTGTTTGGCCTCATCACGAACAATTCATTGAACTGAACCGTATGCCCTGCATCTCACACGCAACTAAAATCCGAACCGTGTTTGATGGCTCCGCCATCGCAAATGTTTTGCACCTTTTTTGACGGTTCTTTTACACCACTGTTTGTGATTATCGCATTGCACACAGTTTCGTCGAAGGGTCTCTGATCGGAGTGTCGCGTTAGCAGCATCCTGAAGTAGTGTCTATAATTGTAGCCAAGGCAAGACTTTGAAACTTATATATAAGTGTCTAACCCTCTCGTCGCAATTATGTAAGGAGACATGCTCAAACCGCTTGGTGCATCAGTTCTCGCTTGAGAACATGGACCTATTTACTTATATGATACTGATACACTATAAGCGACTACGTCTCTGGCCGAATTTGGCTATGAGGTACTCCAAACAACACTTATAGGTAAGTCTAATTACACTCCGGGTCAATATCCCTTGGGATTCAAGTGGATAAATAGAGCATCGAAGCCTATCTATATGGCAATAAAGAAAACACTATCAAGAGGCAACTCAAAAGTTAGTAGGTGTCTTTCTTAGCTTTGTGTTACTTATTTTAGTTTGCATTCATTTTTGCACTGACACTTCTATTTTTACATGAATTGTCATTAGAGTTGGTTTGATACTTAACTTCAATAGGTAGAGTAATCCTTTTGGTCATATTATCTATGTGATACAATTGTTTGGTTGAATCTTCTCGATATTTGCCTAGTATATGTGTTGGAACTATCCTCCAAGGTCCTTAGAAAATTGCCCAAAAAGGCATTTTCAGGTGTCTAGAAGACAAGACGACGTCCAGTACGAGCGTCCCATACCATACTAGCGCTCGCACAACCCTGTCGTAGAAACAATCCCGAGTCCAAAGGAGAAGACGATCTTTGGTACAAGTGTGCTGGCTCGTACCAGCAATCGTACCAGAGGGGAGGCTGATCAAATAGAAGGTCCAAAGGATAAGACAGAGTGTGGTATGATCCCGAGCGCTCCTACCCATGCTCGTATCAATGTTATGCAAAAATGCCACCAAAATACCATGAGAGAAGATAGGGTGCGGTATGAGTATCCATGCTCGTGCCAAGGCTAAAAACCTTCAATTTGTTTATGTGCACGAGTCGAGGTCAGTGGGTTATATATTGACCACATGTTTGCACTCTAATCTTCCTTATTTGCATTCGAAGACTCCCGACCAGTAATTCCCTGTAATTCTTCATGTTTACTTTTGTTTTTTTGCTTGGTTGGGTATATGAACCCCGTTCGTCTACCAAATCATTTTATTTTTATATTGTTTGTTATTTTCGTAGAGGCTTCGACGTAATGTGGTGACACATACAATATGGTGCCAACCATATAAAAATCCTCACAAGCCACTCGATTGCTTCGAATCGATAAAGTAAATTCAAATACGAGTATCCGGTTCTATCAGAAGGCGACCACTAGACCACATAAAGAAAAATCACCGCGACATCATTCCATACCCATTAAAGGAGGGTCATTTGCGTGCAATGATAAATTTGCATTACCCTTGCTTAATCTAAGCTTGGGGACATAATCACGTTTCATGCTCTCCTTTAATAAACATCACTTTCTCTTTCTGTTTCATAGTTTGCTTGAGCTTAGTTCTTGCAAATTTCTAAGATTGGGGAGGTTAGATTTGCATGTGTAGAGTCTTGTGCAATGATCTTTAGCTGATTATTGTACTTGCTTAGGTATGATTGTTCTATATTTATATGAGGGAACCACTATCTAAATTTAGGCACCACAATGCCAAGTTGATGCTTTTATATACCTTGTTCAAGGTTTTTTGTTACCTAGATTAAGAAAAATCTGTGATTCTCTAAAATGCATTGCCATGATCTCTACATAAGAATTGAGAAATGATAGAGGAGATCTATTTGGTGAAGAATTATGATTAGTGCTAATTCTTTTTTACTTTCTGATTATTATAGGGTCTTCCAGACCACTAGTGTCAATTGGTAAGGAAAGGTTCATACGTCTAAGGGGTAAACTATTTTTCATTCGGTTGTTTCATTGAAAGGAAGTAAATACCACCAAGCGGTAATCTTGGTAGGCTTTCCCAAAAAAACTCATATGATCATAACTGGTCTAAAGGCATACAAGCACAGAAGGCCCTCAGGGTGTGAACACCATGAAAAAGAGGGGGAAAGAAAAAGAACCAAATTTTTTAGCAAAGATAATTTAACTAGAACAAGAAGCAAGAAAGGTGAAACCCCAAACCATGAAAAATGGGTTATTCTGTACTTTGTTTTGGAGTCAGCACTCGCTCCGTCCTTTTTTGGTTTTTTCACGATCATCAAATAGGCTTAGCTTTCATGGAACACATGGAACAATAAATGACCATGTCATTAGCAAAAACCCTGTTCAAGGTTGCATGAGGAAGTGAAGAAGGATGACTCGAGTATTGATATCAAAATGAATCTACGGTACTCTAAAAATGTTGAGAGCCCCTCTATATTTGTTTGTTGAATCCTAGATTAATTATCTCATAAGATTGTCATTCTTTCACTTAGCAATCGATTCACTAAAGGTGTGGAAGCCTCTCTAGTTATCCTGTTGGTACAAGTATGCGAGTACTTACCTTTTAGGAGAGGAAGAAAAACAAATTAATAAGCTATTGAGTACGAGGATCCAGTTATTTGTTTTCATGACAGATTAAACTTTGACAAAGAGTATAGAATTTTTTGTTGAAGCTCTAGGGGAATGGATATCAAATTATCTTGCATAACTGAGAATGCGCTACGTTGTGCAAATGTGTTCTATCATACTTATATCTCGTAGGGAAAACAAGGACAAGCCATTGGGAAACAATCTTCATGGTGAGCTACATGGATATCATCAATAGGGTTTGTCAACCTTTTTGCTAGAGTCTGTGCAAGGTTTGAGCTTGGGAAGGCTGATGAGTGGAGTTTTCATCACTTTTTACAATCTATTCTAATAGAAAATCCCACATGTGATGTCCATCTAGAATTTTTCATGTCCACAATGCGTAGTTGCCCATCTTTATCCTCTTTACCAAGTTTACTATACAACCTTTTGTTTTTATCACGCTTTCTTACTTTTTTGTCCTTGTAGGTGGCATTTTCATGGAATTGGCACATTAAAAAGGACCAAGTTGGGGCCAAACCAAAGAACTTCTAGACATCAGATTCAGGCCCATTGGAGAGTTGGATATCTTGAAATTTACCAAAGTGCCCTAATTGATGATCCAATACGATGAGTGTATCGGGCATTCTGAGATGAATCCGACAAGCTTAAGAACACCCACATCGGAGTTCATATGAATAAATGACAACCAAAATATGAAACTGCACACACAGAGTCAAGAGGAAAAGATGTGCATGCTATGACCATGCCAATTCGTACTAGTGCTCATACTAGCCTCCCACAACAGCGAAATCAGCCATAACTTCCGTGATTATTCACTAATTTTGTTCTGGTTTATTCCTACTCAAGGAAATATGCCCTAGAGGCAATAATAAAGTTATTATTTATATTTCCTTATATCATTATAAATGTTTATTATTCATGCTAGAATTGTAATAACCGGAAACTTGATACATGTGTGAATACATAAACAAAACATAGTGTCCCTAGTATGCCTCTACTAGACTAGCTCGTTAACCAAAGATGGTTAAGTTTTCTGGCCATAGACATGTGTTGTGATTTGATGAACGGGATCACATCATTAGGAGAATGATGTGATGGACAAGACTCATCCGTTAGCTTAGCATAATGATCGTTAAGTTTTATTGCCATTGCTTTATTCGTGACTTATACATATTCCTCTAACTATGAGATTATGCAACTCCCGAATACCGGAGTGTAACATCCCAATTTTTCAATTTGGGATGTTATACATACATTAGATCATCATTACATATCATATTTTATTGCATTTTGGGTTGATCCTAGAAATTCTACGCAACTCAAGGACCCACGGAGAGAGTTGGGGATTTCATTATTTTCATATTTGAGTTTTCTTAAATTTTGAAAAGAGGATCGTTTGATTTTAATTATTTTTCTCCTCGAATATTTCTTACCTGAAAATAAAAGAGAGGGGATAAAATGACTTCTCCAAAATAAAGAAATATTGGTGGAAAAATATTAAAATCAAATAAGAATTTTATTCGAAGTTTTATCGCTATTTTATTTGAATTAGGAAAAATGCATTTTTCAAATATTGCATTAGAGGCCCAAATAAATGTTCACCTTGTCTCCCTTATTTTTAGAGGACCAGGAAAATTTATTTCAGGATTTTTGGAGTCCCTTTAGTATTTCTTTTATTCGTTTTTCTGCGCGTCGGAATATTTTAAAAAAAGGAAACCGACCTACCGGGTCATGTCCGCCTGGGACACCTGGCCCGGGTGGTCTTATAATACGAGGGCCCGAGCCGCCCCAAACCCTAGCCACCCCCGCCACCTGCCGCCTCCACCTGCCGCCACCGCCGCTGCCACCCGAGCCGCGCCTCCCGTCGCCAGCCCCGCCGCCCATGCCGCCACCCGCGTTGCCCGCCGCGCCGCGCCGGAGTGTCGTCGTCGCCTGCCGGAGTGCCGCCGCCCCACCGCCGGAGAGCCGCCACCGCCAGATTCATCGAGTTCGTCGAGGTAGCCGCCGGTTTTTATTTAAAAAACCGATCGATTTTATTTCGAAAACCTAGAGTCGTTTTTTTGATTAGATCGGTTCGGTTTTTCGGATTTAGTTAATTAGCGGACGTTCATCCGTACGTTAATTTTAACGAACGGTGTTCACCCGTTAGCCGTAGACAGCGAACATTTGTTCGTTAGCTTGTTTGTCAGTTTTTCTTTTTCCAGGGTTTTTCCGCGATTATTTTCGATCGTGATTTCTGCCCTGATCTTCGTTTTAGTTTATCTTTTCGCTCGTTTATCGGAATCAGGCGACTCAAGCGCCTAGATCTTCGTCTTGAAGCCCTCTTTATGTTTAACCAACTTGAACAAGATTTTGGTACTCTAAAATTTGACTTTAGTCCAGATTAGTAAATGGATCTTGTTTCTTTTGCAGTTTGAGTTTCGTTGCTTCGTTTGATTTGATTCTTTTTGCAAACCGGAGTTCTTAAGTTGAACTTTCTGGTTAGACCTATTATTTGAGTTTTACCCGTGCTTCTAGTTTGAGTGCTTATGTATGTATTTGTTTGTTTGAGATAGAGTACCCGGAGTGCGAAGCGTGCTACTACGAGTCTCTAGGTTTCACGGATCATCAGCAAGGCAAGTAACACTTTGATCATACCTCTTTACTACCCTATTTTTATTGCATTAGATCAACCCTCAAACAATTGCATGGTTAGGATCTGTTTAACATGTGGGTTTCGGGAAGTAGATGATGAGGTAGAACCTATTGCCCTGTTTATTATCAAACCTTTGGGAGTTACTTCTACGTTATGTTTATATTGCTATGCTATGCTCGTAGACGCAGTTTGGGTGAGTGTATCGATGACAGATGTGAGTGTTGTTACTTAATGGTTAACTTAAGGTGGCTACTTAAATACACATCTGGGTGGATTGCTTGAGGCACCCTGGAGTACCCAGTGGTTGTCAGGGCATCTGGAGAATCCAGTGTTGTCCAAGGATATCCCAGAGTACCCGTGTGATCATCCTACGGTCTGCCACCCAGGCTCAAAGGGATCATAAGATTATTCATGCTAGAAACTTCCGTGTGCAGCCACAAGTTGTTATGGGCTCTAGCATAGTTGAGTATGTGGCATGACCTCTTTCAGTGGTGGGCTAGCAGATATAGGGGAAAGTAGGTGTAACTATCCACCTAGAGTAAAGATTTATTGTTTCAGATAGACTTTGTATCGAATCTCCGACCATGGATGTGTTTGAGTCTTGTGGGAAAAAGTGCGCAAACCTCTGCAGAGTGTACAAACTAATCATGGTTAGCCGTGTCCCCGATTATGGACATCTAGAATATCTGGTTCTTGGATTATCATGTTGATCTCATCACTCTAAATATAATTTGATTGGGTTAATGATGATGTTTAATTGGGATTGAGTTGGAGGAACCTTCTCAATGTTTAACAACCACCATGATAGTTAAATAAAATTTATTCCTTTGTTGTAGGAAAAAATTGGCTTTATGCAAAACTATAACCATAGAGCTTTCCACCGGCCATATATGCATGTAGTAATAGCATTTATCTTGTTCACTACTCTATGTGTTACTTTGCCAGCATATTCCATGCGCTGACCCTTTTTGGGATGCAATGTTCATGTTGCAGACTTTTCAGACGACGAGTAAGGTGCCATAGGTCGTTGTCTTTCACTCAGCTATGCCATTGGAGTTGATGGACTCATTTTATCTGCCAAGCCTTCCACTGTTATCAATTTTAGATGGCCTTAAGACATATTATTGTAATAAGTTCTCTTTTGAGACATCCGATGTAATAAGTGTTTGATTGCTACTCTGTTACAAATCCTCGAGTACTGTGCGTGTCAGCATTACCGCTCCAGGGATGACACTGAAGCACAAAGATCAGACTGTTTGAGGTCTGGTCGCCACAAGATGGTATTAGAGCACACGCTGACTGTAGGACACGGCCACTAAGCTAAAGCCCTAGATCACTACTCTATTCTCATTTCTGACTCATCTCTCTTTTCTACTCTATAGGATGGCGGATGCAAGGAGCAAGTTTACACAACCGGATGAAGATACACCTTTTGGACGACACTTGAAGGAAGTCACTAGATACCTGAACATCGGAATACCAAGCTTCACCGGGACCTACATCACCACTTTACCAGAAGAAGAGCGTTGGATGATTCGAGTTCAAGTTCCAGGAAGGACGTTCATGCCAGTCACTGAGCCCATAGAGTTTTCCTTTGATGCACCAACCTGGAGTCTAGGAAAGAGCATGGCAGCCCACATCACCATGGGACGCATTGGAGAAGTTTACCACAAGGATCTCAAGGATACTATCTATCAGATTTGTGGGCGCCTAGATGAGCAATGGGAGATGATCAGCGCCAGGAAGGATAGGTCCATTGCAGCTTTCATCCAGGAGTTAAACCAGCACACTCGTCGCCAGGAGAACCAGATGTGCGCATGCATGATAGATCTGAAGAAGGCAATGACCAGGATTACGGAGCTAGTGGAAGAACTCAAGTCTAAACGCGATGGATATGAGGAGGAAATGACGATACTCGTAGAGAAGAATGACGATTTGATGAGGAAGCTAGGAGTATTCATGGGAGACCCCGCGCTAGGAGGAGAAGATGACGATTCCACTTGTCCGGAGAACTACATCATCATTGACGACACCGACTCAGACCCCGATGATAGCGATGATGACTATGTTGATGAAGCTGGAGCAGATATCATGGAGTCTTCCACCGATTAAAACTTCTAGTCGACCACCATATCAGTAGTAGTATTTCCCCATGTATAAAGTATAGTCCGAGCACTTTTGTAATGATAGTTAGACCGATGTATGCCCTTGTTTGAATTGATTGAAGTGATATGTTGTGTTTGTCTCATGTGTATATGGGTAGTGTTTTACCTCTAGATCTCGTTCTATTCTGTTTTCTCACATTTTCTAAACCCGTCAGATGCCTCCGAGACGCGACAATGGATTTGCTTTCCCGCCGGAGCTCACTCAGTTGATCCAGCAGCAGAATACCCTGATGCAGCTACTAGTCCAGAACCAGAACCAGGGGAAAAAGAACAACAACAACGCACCATCACCACCACCTGTAGATCACTTAGCCCGTTTTCTAAGGCTGAATCCGTCGGTGTTCTCTAGTAGCACCGAGCCGATAGTTGTAGATGATTGGCTCCGCAAGATTGGAATGGACTTGACCACTGCAGGATGCACAGATGCAGAGAGAGTGTGTTTTGACGCACATCAGCTTGATGGACCCGCAACATCATGGTGGGAGAATTTCACAGCCACTTACCCCATCAACACTGTCACATGGGACCAGTTTCAGCAGGCTTTTCGCACTGCCCATGTTTCAGCAGGAGCTATGGCCATGAAGAAGCACGAGTTTCGCAACTTGCGCCAAGGAGGACGCATAGTGGGACAGTATGTGGATGATTTTAGTAAGTTAGCATGTTATGCCCCAGATGACGTTGCTACTGATGCCGCTAAGAAGGAGAAGTTTCTGGAAGGACTGAATGATGAGCTGAGCATATAGTTGATGGTGGCAACCTTCAACAACTACTAGGAGTTGGTAGATAGAGCTCTTATGGTTGAAGGGAAGTAGCAGCAGATTGACAACCACAAGAGGAAGTATGGACAAGGGATGTACAATTCAGGAGCTCAGTAGAGGCCCCGTTTTACCCCGAACTCGGGAGGACACCTTCACCATAACCATGGAGGCCATAATTCCAATGGAGGGAGTTCGCACAACCATAGTGGCCCCAAGAATGGGAATATGAATGGAGGAAGCAACAGACAGAACCGTTCCAATCCATCAACGCCTGCCAAGAAGGATCTAAGTCACATTACTTGTTTCAAGTGCCAGAAGAATGGACATTATGCCACGGAGTGTTCTGAAGCAAAGAATGGAAATGGCAATGGAAGCTCCGGTAAGAAGCCCAACCCTTTCAACAGGGTACAAGTGAATGCTTCGTCTTGAGCTTGCGTTGGTTTTCCTCGAAGAGGAGAGGGTGATGCAGCAAGTGTAGCATAAGTATTTCCCTCAATTTTGAGAACCAAGGTATCAATCCAGTAGGAGGCTCCTCAAAAGTCCCATGCACCTACACAAACAAACTGAGAACTCGCAACCAACGCAATAAAGGGGTTGTCAATCCCTTCACGGCCACTTGCGAAAGTGAGATCTAATAAAGATAGTATGATAAGATAAATATTTTTTTGGTATTTTATAATATAGATGCAAAAAGTAAAGATGCAAATAAAAGTAGATTGAAAGCAAATATGATAAGAGATAGACCCGGGGGCCATAGGTTTCACTAGTGGCTTCTCTCAAGATAGCATAAGTATTACGGTGGGTGAACAAATTACTGTCGAGCAATTGATAGAAAAGCGCATAGTTATGAGATTATCTAGGCATGATCATGTATATAGGCATCACGTCCATAACAAGTAGACCGACTCCTGCCTGCATCTACTACTATTACTCCACACATCGACCGCTATCCAGCATGCATCTAGAGTATTTAAGTTCATAAGAACAGAGTAACGCATTAAGCAAGATGAAATGATGTAGAGGGATAAACTCATGCAATATGATATAAACCCCATCTTGTTATCCTCGATGGCAACAATACAATACGTGCCTTGCAACCCTTTTTGTCACTGGGTAAGGACACCGCAAGATTGAACCCAAAGCTAAGCACTTCTCCCATGGCAAGAAAGACCAATCTAGTAGGCCAAACCAAACTGATAATTCGAAGAGACTTGCAAAGATAACTCAATCATACACAAAAGAATTCAAAGAAGATTCAAATATTATTCATAGATAAACTTGATCATAAACCCACAATTCATCGGATCTCGACAAACACACCGCAAAAAGAGTTTACATCGAATAGATCTCCACAAGAGAGGGGGAGAACATTGTATTGAGATGCGAAAAGAGAGAAGAAGCCATCTAGCTAATAACTATGGACCCGTAGGTCTGTGGCAAACTACTCACAACTCATCGAAGGGGCAAGGATGTTGATGTAGAAGCCCTCCGTGGTCGATTCCCCCTCCGACAGAGTGCCGGCGAAGGCTCCAAGATGGGATCTCGCGGATACAGAAGATTACGGTGGTGGAAATTGTGTTTCGTGGTGCCCCTGGATGTTTTCGGGGTACTTAGGTATATATAGGAGGAAGAAGTACGTCGGTGGCCGCCTGAGGGGCCCACGAGATAGGGGGCGCCCTACAGGGGGCGCGGCCTCCTATGTCGTGGGGGCCTCGACTGCTTCTTGACTTGCACTCCAAGCTCTCCGGATCACGTTCGTTCCAAAAATCATGCTCCCGAAGGTTTCATTCCCTTTGGACTCCGTTTGATATTCCTTTTCTTTGAAATACTGAAATAGGCAAAAAAACAGCAATATGGGCTAGGCCTCCGGTTAGTAGGTTAGTCCCAAAAATGATATAAGTGTGTAAAATAAAGCCCATAAACATCCAAAAGGGGTAATATAATAGCATGGAACAATAAAAAATTATAGATATGTTGGGGACGTATCAAGCATCCCCAAGCTTAATTCCTGCTCGTCCTTGCGTAGGTAAATGATAAAAAAGAAATTTTTGATGTGGAATGCTACCTAGCATAATTCTCAATGTAATTTTCTCTATTGTGGCATGAATGTTCATATCCAAATGATTCAAAATAAAAGCTTATAAAACATAAAAATAATAATGCTTCAAAGCATACTAACAAATAATCATGTCCTATCAAAATAACATAGCCAAAGAAAGCTTATCCCTACAAAATCATATGGTTAGGCCATGCTTCATTTTCATTACACAAAATACTCCCATCATGCACAACTCCGATGACCAGCCGAGCAATTGTTTCATACTTTTTAACACGCTTCAGCTTTTTCAACTCTTACGCAATACATGAGCGTAAGCCATGGACATAACACTATGGTGGTATATGGTGGTGGTTGTGAGGACAAAAAGGGAGAAGATAATCTCACATCAACTAGGCGTATTAACGGGCTATATAGAGGTGCCCATCAATAGATATCAATGTGAGTGAGTACAGATTGCCATGCAACGACTGCACTAGAGCTATAAATATATGAAAGCTCAACAAAAGAAACTAAGTGGGTGTGCATCCAACTTGCTTGCTCATGAAGACCTCTGGCATTTTGAGGAAGCCCATCATTGGAATATACAAGCCAAGTTCTATAATGAAAAATTCCCACTAAGCATATGAAAGTGACAACATAGGAGACTCTCTATCATGAAGATCATGGTGCTATTTTGAAGCACAAGTGTGGAAAAAGAGATAGTAGCATTGTCCATTCTCTCTTTTTCTGTCATTTTTTATTTTTTTATTTTTTTTTATTTTTATTTTTTTCTTTTTTTTCTTTGGCCTTCTCTTTTTTTATTTTTGGCCTTTCTCCTTTTTTTCTTTTTTTTTCTTTTTGTAAAGTCCGAAGTCTCATCCCAACTTGTGGGGGAATCATAGCCTTCATCATCCTTTCCTCACTAGGACAATGCTCTAATAATGAAGATCATCACACTTTTATGGATTTACAACTCAAGAATTACAACTCAAGGCTAGAACAAGATATGACTCTATATGAATGCCTCCGGCGGTGTACCAGGATATGCAATGAATCAAGAGCGACACGTATGAAAATTATGAAGGTGGCCTTGCCACAAATACGAAGTCAACTACATGATCATGCAAAGAGCAATATGACAATGATGGAACGTGTCATAATAAACGGAACGGTGGAAAGTTGCATGGAAAATATCTCGGAATGGCTATGGAAATGCCATAATAGGTAGGTATGGTGGCTGTTTTGAGGAAGGTAAATAAGGGGTTTATGATACAGGCGAAAGTTGCGCAGTAATAATAAAGGCTAGCAACGTAAAAATGATGAGTGTGCCTATGTCCATGGACTCACATTAGTCAAAAGAGAACTCATATACTTATTGCAAAAGCCTACTTAGCCCTCGAAGCAAAGTAGTACTACGCATGCCCCAAGAGGGATAGATTGGTAGGAAAAGACCATCGCTCGTCCCCGACTGCACTCATAAGGAAGACACTCAAAAGAGCACCTCATGCAACAAATTTGTCACACAACTTTTACCATACGTGCATGCTTCGGGACTTGCCAACTTCAACAAAAGTATTTCTCAATTTCATAATTACCCACTAGCATGACCCTAACATTACTACCTTTATATCTCAAAACAATTATCAAGCATCAAGTTGATCATAGCATCCAATTCTTTTTCTACGATAGTTTTTATTATACCCAACTTGGATGCTCATCATTCTAGGACCAACTTTATGACCATAGAAAATACCATGCTGTTCTAAAAGACTCTCAAAAAGATATAAGTGAAGCATTAGAGACTAGCAATTTCTTCAAAATTAAGACACCACCTTGCTCTAAAAGATATAAGTGAAGCACTAGAGCAAAAACTATCAAGCTCAAAAGATATAAGTGAAGCACATAGAGTATTCTAGCAAATTCTAATCAAATAGGCTTCTCCCAAAAGGTGTGTACAACAAGGATGATTGTGGTAAACTAAAAAGCAAAGACTAATATAATACACGACGCTCCAAGCAAAACACATATAATGTAGCGAATAAAAATATAGCTCCACTAAAGTTACCAATGGACGAAGACGAAAGAGGGGATGCCTTCCCGGGGCATCCCCAAGCTTAGGCCTTTGGCTATTATTGAATATCTTGGGGTGCCATGGGCATCCCCAAGCTTAGGCTCTTGCCACTCCTTATTCCACAGTCCATAAAAGCTTTACCCAAAACTTGAAAACTTCACAACACAAAATTCAACAGGAAATCTTATAAGCTCCGTTAGTGAAAGAAAACAAAACCACCACATAAGGTACTGAAATGAACTCATTATTTATTTATTTTGATGTTAAACCTACTGTATTCCAACTTATTTATGGTTTATAAACTAATTTACTAGCCATAGATGCATTGAAATAAGCAAACAACACACGAAAAACAGAATCTGTCAAAAACAGAACAGTCTGTAGCAATCTGTAACTAACGCAAACTTCTGGAACTCTAAAAATCCTACCAAAATAGGAAGTCCTGGAATTTTTTTATTTAACATCAGCAAAAAGAATAAACGCAAAATCATGTTCCTGTGATTTAACAAAATTATATTCATGTGCGCAAAGTTTCTGTTTTTCAGGAGAATCAAATCAACTATCATCGTAGGTTATCCTATAGGTTCTACTTGGCACAAACACTAATTAAAAGATAAAAACACATCTAAACAGAAGGTAGATGCAAGATTTATTACTAAACAGGAGCAAAAAAAAACATAAAGAAAAATTGGGTTGCCTCCCAACTAGCGCTATTGTTTAACGCCCCTAGCTAGGCATAAAAGCAAAGATAGATCTAAGGAGTGCCATCTTTGGCAGTAGATTCGTAAGTAGCACGCATGATAGATTCATAAGGTAATTTGACTTTCTTTCTTGGAAGGTGCTCCATGCCTTTCTTTAATGGAAATTGGAATCTAATATTCCCTTCCTTCATATCAATAATCGCACCAATCGTTCTAAGGAAAGGTCTACCAAGAATAATAGGGCAAGAAAGATTGCAATCTATATCAAGAACGATAAAATCTACGGGCACCAAATTTCTATTTGCAACAATAAGAACATCATTGATCCTTCCCATACGTTTTTTAATGGTGGAATCCGCAAGGTGTAAATTTAAAGAGCAATCCTCAAGATCATGGAAACCTAGAATATCACATAAAGTTTTCGGAATCGTGGAAACACTAGCACCCAAATCACACAAAGAAAAACACTCATAATCTTTAATTCTAATCTTTATAGTAGGTTCCCACTCATCATTAAGTTTTCTAGGTATAGAAACTTCCAAATTAAGTTTTCCATCATAAGATTGCATCAAGGCATCAATGATATGTTTGGTAAAATATTTATTTTGACTATAAGCATGAGGAGAATTAACAACGGATTGCAACAAGGAAATACAACCTTTTAAAGAACAATTATCATAGTCAAATTCCCTGATATCCGAGATAGTAGGTTCAATATTATTGGAAGTTGAGGATTCTCCAATCTCACTTTTACCAAATTTAGCATTAAGATCTAAAGACTCCGAATTCTTGGGACGCCTTCTAGGCAAAGTTGATTCATCATCAGTCCCATAATCATCAAATTCATATTGCAAAACATAGATCTAATAGGAGACGCAACAATAACTTTAAGATCCTCATCATTATTTTCCTCTAACTTTTCTGGTTTAGCGGCCATCTATTGACTAAGGTGGCTTGCTTATCAGAAATTTTGGCTATAACATTTTCAAGACGGGTAATTTGAGCATTAACACCATAAAATTCTTTATTCATATCATCAAGCTCTTTGTTCATAAACCCCAAAAAACCTTCTTGTTCCTTAAGCTCTTTTCTAAAGAAATTATTATGCTCAAATTGCAAATTCATAAAGCTTCTAATATTTGATTCAATCTCATCCATCCTTCTGAGAAGGTGGTCAGGACCCTTAGGTGAAGCCATAAGGTCAAACAGGCACAGAAGCACACAGAAAAAGGCAAGCGAAAAGAGAGAAGGAGATTGGGAACGAGAGGGCGAATAAAACGACAAGGGTGAAGTGGGGAGAGGAAAACGAGAGGCAAATGGAAAATAATGTAAATGCGAGGGAGATGGGTTTGTGATGGGTACTTGGTATGTCTTGACTTGAGCGAAGACCTCCCCGGCAATGGCGCCAGAAATCCTTCTTGCTACATCTTGAGCTTGCGTTGGTTTTCCTCGAAGAGGAGAGGGTGATGCAGCAAGTGTAGCGTAAGTATTTCCCTCAGTTTTGAGAACCAAGGTATCAATCCAGCAGGAGGCTCCTCAAAAGTCCCACGCATCTACACAAACAAACTGAGAATTCACAACCAACGCAATAAAGGGGTTGTCAATCCCTTCACGGCCACTTGCGAAAGTGAGATCTAATAAAGATAATATGATAAGATAAATATATTTTTGGTATTTTATAATATAGATGCAAAAAGTAAAGATGCAAATAAAAGTAGATTGAAATCAAATATGATAAGAGATAGACCCGGGGGCCATAGGTTTCACTAGTGGCTTCTCTCAAGATAGCATAAGTATTACGGTGGGTGAACAAATTACTGTCGAGCAATTGATAGAAAAGCGCATAGTTATGAGATTATCTAGGCATGATCATGTATATAGGCATCACGTCCATAACAAGTAGACCGACTCCTGCCTGCATCTACTACTATTACTCCACACATCGACCGCTATCCAGCATGCATCTAGAGTATTAAGTTCATAAGAACAGAGTAACGCATTAAGCAAGATGACATGATGTAGAGGGATAAACTCATGCAATATGATATAAACCCCATCTTGTTATCCTCGATGGCAACAATACAATACGTGCCTTGCAACCCTTTCTGTCACTGGGTAAGGACACCGCAAGATTGAACCCAAAGCTAAGCACTTCTCCCATGGCAAGAAAGACCAATCTAGTAGGCCAAACCAAACTGATAATTCGAAGAGACTTGCAAAGATAACTCAATCATACACAAAATAATTCAAAGAAGATTCAAATATTATTTATAGATAAACTTGATCATAAACCCACAATTCATCGGATCTCGACAAACACACCGCAAAAAGAGTTTACATCGAATAGATCTCCACAAGAGAGGGGGAGAACATTGTATTGAGATGCGAAAAGAGAGAAGAAGCCATCTAGCTAATAACTATGGACCCGTAGGTGTGTGGCAAACTACTCACAACTCATCGGAGGGGCAAGGATGTTGATGTAGAAGCCCTCCATGGTCGATTCCCCCTCCGGCAGAGTGTCGGCGAAGGCCCCAAGATGGGATCTCGCGGATACAGAAGGTTACGGTGGTGGAAATTGTGTTTCGTGGTGCCCCTGGATGTTTTCGGGGTACTTAGGTATATATAGGAGGAAGAAGTACGTCGGTGGCCGCCTGAGGGGCCGATGAGATAGGGGGCGCCCTACAGGGGGCGCGACTTCCTATCTCATGGGGGCCTCGGCTGCTTCTTGACTTGCACTCCAAGCTCTCTGGATCACGTTCGTTCCAAAAATCACGCTCCCGAAGGTTTCATTCCGTTTGGACTCCGTTTGATATTCCTTTTCTTCGAAATACTAAAATAGGCAAAAAACAACAATATGGGCTAGGCCTCCGGTTAGTAGGTTAGTCCCAAAAATGATATAAATGTGTAAAATAAAGCCCATAAACATCCAAAAGGGGTAATATAATAGCATGGAACAATAAAAAATTATAGATACGTTGGAGACGTATCAGTGAACCACGTTAGCGTGGAGGAGGTTGAAGCGCAACCAAATGCAGTAATAGGTAAGTTTTTGGTTAAGTCATTTACTGCAATCGTTCTTTTTGATACTGGTGCATCGCATTCATACATATCAAGGGGATTTGTGGATAGGTATAAGTTGCCCACCAAAGTTCTTAGAACACCTATGTTAGTAAGCTCGCCAGGAGCGGAACATATGGCAAGCCAAGGATATTTTCAGATGCCATTGACCATAGGTAGGCATGTTTTCCCCTCAGATCTGAGAATTCTGGAGTCGCAAGGTTTGGATGTGATTTTGGGTATGGATTGGCTATCAATGTATGGAGGGAACATTGATTGCGCCAGTAAGTCGATTATGCTCATCACCCGAGAAGGAAGGAGGATTAAGTATGTATCCTGGCATGTGCCGAAGAGGATCAAGTGAATTCCTTATCAAGAGTTGTACAGGAGGAAGTACCAATGGTGAAAGATTTCCCTGATGTATTTCCAGAAGAGTTGCCATGCATGCTACCGGATAGAGACATTGAGTTTTTGATTGAGCTTTTGCCAGGCACAGGGCCAATCTAACAGACCGTATCGGATGCCCGCAAAGGATTTGGAGGAAAATAAGAAGCAAATTAAGGAGTTACTGGATAAAGGCTATATTCGCCCAAGTTCGTCACCTTGGGGATCACCAGTGCTTCTAGTGGAGAAGAAGGATGGATCATTGAGGATGGTTGTTGATTATCGTGGATTGAATGAAGTGACAATCAAGAACAAGTACCCACTACCGATGATCAATGATTTGTTTGACTAGTTGCAAGGAGCTAAAGTATTTTCCAAGATCGATCTGCAATCAGGATACCACCAGCTAAAGATTCGAGAGCAGGATATACCTAAGATAGCTTTTACCACAAGGTACGGGCTATATGAGTATACCGTTGTGTCATTTGGTATGATAATGCGCCTGCCTATTTCATGAACATGATGAATAAGGTGTTTATGGAGTTTTTGGATAAGTTCGTCCTGGTGTTCATTGACGATATACTGGTTTACTCGAAGAATGAAGAGGAGCATAAGGAGCATTTGCACTTGGTACTTAGGAAGCTCAGAGAACATCAGTTATATGCCAAGTTCAGCAAGTGTGAGTTTTGGTTGAACGAAGTTGGATTCCTCGGACATGTTATATCCGGAGAAGGAATAGCAGTAGACCCCACCAAGGTTGTCACTGTGACAAAGTGGGAATCACCCACGTCAGTTGGAGAGATTCGGAGTTTTCTAGGACTCGCAGGATACTACAGGAGGTTCATTGAGAATTTCTCTAAGATTGCAAAGCCCATGACGGAGTTGTTGAAGAAGGACACCAAGTTCAAATGGACTGAGGAATGTGAGGCCAGTTTTTAGGAATTGAAGAAACGTTTGTTTACAGCCCCAGTGTTGATTCTTCCAGATCAACGCAAGGATTATGAAGTGTATTGCGACGCTTCTCGTCGAGGACTTATGTAGGAGGGAAGAGTTGTTTCATATGCCTCACGACAGCTTAAACCCCATGAGTTGAATTATGCTACACATGATTTGGAGTTAGCAGTCGTAGTGCATGCGTTGAAGACATGGAGACATTTTATAATCCGAAACCATTGTGAGGTGTACACGGATCACAGGAGATTGAAGTATATCTTCACGCAGAAGGAGTTGAACCTCAGGCAGAGGAGATGGTTGGAGCTCATTAAGGATTATGATATGAAGTTGCACTATCATCCCGAAAAGGCTAATGTAGTAGCCGATGCGTTGAGCCACAAGAGTCATGTCAATACACTCATGACCGGAGAATTACCCAAGGAGTTAGTAGAGGATCTTCGCGAGCTAAGTTTGGAGATAGTTTCGAGAGGCTATGTAGCAGCATTGGAAATTCAGTTTACTTGGATGGATAAGATCAGAGAAGCCCAAAAGACGGACAAGGAGATTGCCGAGATAAAGGAAAGGATGAGCAAAGGAAAGGCTAAAGGATTTCATGAGGATGAGCATGATACCTTATGGTTTGAGGACCGCGTATATGTACCTAACGACCCCGAGATCAGGAAGTTGATTTTGTAGGAGGCCCATGATTCACTGTATTCAATTCACCCAGGAAATACAAGATGTATCTGGATTTGAAGGACAGTTTCTGGTGGACAGGAATGAAAAAGGATATTGCGGAGTATGTAGCAGTGTGTGATGTAAGTCAGAGAGTGAAGGCAGAACATCAGAAGCCAGTAGGATTGCTACTGCCATTGCCGATACCCGAATGGAAGTGGGATAAGCTAGGCATGGATTTTATCACGGGATTGCCCAGGACTCATTCAGGCTATGACTCGATATGGGTTGTAGTTGATCGTTTGATGAAGGTAGCTCATTTCGTCCCAGTGAAGACCACTTACACCAGTGCTAAGTTGGCAAAGATATACATGAATAGGATCGTATGTCTGCATGGAGTTCTGAGGACCATTGTATCAGATAGAGGAACCCACTTTACTTCAAAGTTCTGGAATCAGTTGCATGAGACTTTGGGTACTAGGCTAGAATTTAGTACAACCTTTCATCCACAAATAGATGGACAGACCGAGAGAGTCAATCAGATTCTGGAGGACATGTTGGGAGCTTGTGCGCTAGATTATGGATCTAGTTGGGACGACAATTTGCCATATGCAGAGTTCTCTTACAGTAACAGTTATCAAGCCAGTTTGAAGATGGCCCCTTTCAAAGCTTTGTATGGAAGGAGGTGCAGGACACCATTGTTATGGGATGAAGTTGGAGACCATCAGTTGTTTGGACCAGATTTGATTAAGGAGTCTGAAGAGAAGGTTAAGCTGATTCATGATAGACTCAAGTTAGCCCAGTCCAGGCAGAAGAGCTATGCGGATTCTAAACGCAAGGAGACAGTTCACGAAGTCGGAGACAAAGTGTATCTTCATGTGTCCCCACTTCAAGGAGTTAAGCATTTTGGAGTTAAAGGAAAGTTAGCACCACATTTTGTGGGACCATATGTCGGTGTACTAGAATAGGGGTACCCTAGTACCCCGAACTTGTGCACGGGCAGTTGCAGCACCCCGCGGCAAGGCTTGCCGGGCTAACACCAAGATCCTCCATGGTTCCCTTGGAGCCATTCAAGAACAAAGTATTTAAGCTCAGGAGACAAGGCCCCGGCAAGAGGAGCTTGCCGGGAAGACCAACCGAGGCACTCCAAGGAACTTGCCGCGACGCTCCACGTGCTCCAGCAAGGCAACAAGCCCCCGGCAAGAGGAGCTTGCCGGGAAGACCAACCAAGGTACCTCGAGGCCCGGTGAGCGACAAGCCTCCGGACCCGACAAGATAACAACAGCGGCAAGACGCTTGCCGCGGCAGGCGGCCACTCTGTGCCCACGCTCCAGCGCATCCACCAACATGTCGCTCTGGGGGCCTCTCCAGGCGTGCGTGGTGGGAGGCTGTGCAGCCAGTGGTGGCATGCGAAGCTGACAAGATCGCCATCGTGGCGAACGGTGGTGCCCCTAACGGTCCTTTTCTGCACTGTTTGGGCGACCCAGACGGGCATTTAATGCCCTTGTCCCCTGCCGTCAGGGTTAGGGAGGATGCACTGTACAAGTAACTGTACCAACCACCTCGCTTTTTACATTTGTACCCTTCTTTGCGTTGCCACCTGTCGGTGACCCCTTTAGCGTATAAAAGGAGGCCCATGCGCAACGTAGAGGAGGTTCGGCTTCGGTTCGATTCATTTGTGAGCCAGAAAACACTACGCTCTCTCTCTAGAGCAGGAACATAATAGAACCAGACAAGCAGCAGTAGGAGTGTTATCTCTCCGGAGAGCTCCGAAGCTGGGTAAACTGCTCGTGTGCTTCGCCTCGATCTGCTCTTCGTGCGACCTCCGCCCCCCGCCGAACCGAAAGGGGCCCGGTCCGCCGGCCCCATAGGTGTTCGTGGATCAGTTTCCCCGACATCTTTGGCGCGCCAGGTAGGGGGCGTCGAGATTGTGTGAACCTGATCCGGCGTTCACACGAGCTAGATCTTCATTCCCTTCATCAACATGCCACCGAAGAAGAAGACTTCGGTGGCAGCCGCTCCGTCCACGTCACTTACGCCACCGTTGGAGCAAACGGGTGGTGGAATGGACGCCAGCGGAAGAATGGACGTTGACGAGGAAGCTCATGATGCTGCCAGGTCCAAGAACAAGGCTGCACAAACCTCGGCGACTGTACATGTTCCACGCCACTCTCAGGAGGCGCAAGACCAACAGCGTCATGGCACTTGCAGTGCCATACGCATGATAGGCCAAGACCAAGCTGGTGGATCTCGGGGCGCTCAAGACCAGCATGCACGCCAGCGTGCTGGCACGAGCAGGGCACGGTCGCCTGGACGGGATACTGCTCCTTCTAACATAGTTAGGAGTCCGAGCACGTCCCGCTCCTCGCGCCGTCCGCCACTGCCACCCACCACTCCAGCAGAAGCTTTGGCGTGAGCTCAACTTCTCCTAGATTACCCACCGATGTCGGACAAGATCGACGAATGGAGGGCCACCATTCAGAGTCTCATCGGCTACGCCAACGGCGACACTCCACGGCGGCCGAGCGCGTCGCCGCCGCGGCAGGATTGCCGGGCGCGAGCCGGTGGCGATGAAACGGGTGGAGGTGCAACTACCATGCAATCACCACCCCGAAGGCCAAGATAGCCGACTCGCCGGATCCACCTCGACAGCGACTCCGCCGCATCTTCGGATCCACGAGCTCGTCGCGGTCAGCGCCAAGTTCTTCATGATTGACAACAAGAAGACGCTCGAACTCGCATCGAGCGCCGAAGAGAAGTGCGACGTCAATCCGACAAGCGCGCTGGGCCCTCTGTTGACCTGCATGCGCTAGGGGAACCAGGCGATCTGCCGTACGCGGTAGGTTGCCCTGCGTTCACTCGTGAGCTGTGGCAAGTCCAGTGGGCCAGCACAAAGAACTTCAAGCTAGACGTACCGGAGAAATACGACGGCAAGACGCATCCGTCGGAGTTCCTCAGCATCTACACCATTGCGGTGCAGGCTGCCGGGGGACGGGATGACAAGATCCTTGCCAACTACTTCCCACTGGTGCTCAAGCCCAACGTCAGATCCTGGCTCATGCACTTGCCGGACAACTCCATATCCTCTTGGGCTGATCTGTGCCATCAGTTTGTCGGCGCCTTCACAGGCGGACACAAGCCTCATGGCCAGGAGAGTGATCTTCATCTGCTCGCCCAGAAGGAAGGAGAGCCCCTGCGCAAGTACATTCAGAGATTCAGCAGTGTGCAGCACAACATCCCAGACGTCCACCCTGCCGCGGTGATCAGCGCGTTCCATCAGAATGTGCGAAACCGCAGGATGCGGGAGGAAATGGCGATGTGCAAGATCAGGGACGTCAGTGAGTTATATGCACTGGCCGACAAGTGTGCACGTGCTGAGGAAGGGAGGAGACTCCCCGAAGAGAATGTAGGAGCGGGAGGATCTGACAGTGAAGATGCCGCCCCGGCAAGGAAAAACCGGCGGCGGAACAACGGAAGGAGGAAAGGCAAAGAGGTGCTAGTTGTTGAGCAGTCTGGCAACGGGGGTAGCGCCAAGGAAGCCAAAGCTGGTGACTCCGGCAAGGAGGTTGCCGCGGAGGTGGCGGTCGCCGACAAGCAGGACGGCACCAACAAGCAGTATTGCAAGATCCACCGCACCAAGGGCCATGATCTCCAGAATTGTAAGAAAGTCGAGCAGCTTGTTGAGCAACAGAAAGCTGAATACGAGCGGCGAGACAAGGATAAGGCCCAGGAAGGTGCTGGGGGATCCGGCAAGAAACGTCCCGGCCGAAGAGGACGCCGCGGCAAGGCCAAGCAGCGGCAAGGAGACAGACCTCCTCGCGGCCGCGACAAGGATGAAGATGACAATGACGATGAAGACATGGATGATGAGGAGACTGATGAGCAGGAGTTCCAGAAAGCCACAGAGGTCCTGTGCGTTGACGGTGGTGCTTCTCTGCACACCTCGCACCGCCAGCTCAAGTAGTGGGTGCGGGAAGTTAATGCAGCAGAACCACCCGTCGAGTCACGCAAGCCTCTGAAATGGTCCAGCACACCTATCATCTTTGATATTGAGGACCACCCTGATCGCATAACTGCGGTCGGGTGCTTGCCGATGTTGGTTTCACCAACAATCCGCAACCTCAAGGTCACTAAGATGCTAGTTGACGGCGGGGCCGGCTTGAACCTGATCTCCTCCGCGGTGCTCCAGAAACTCCAGATCTCTGACAGCGAGCTCGAAGAGACCGGTACATTTCAAGGAATCAACCCGGGAAGAAGCAAGCCGAAGGGAAAGATCACGTTGCCGGTAACATTTGGCAGCGAGCTGAACTTCAGGACTGAGAGGGTCACATTTGATGTTGCTGACTTTCCATTACCTTACAATGGAATCCTTGGCCGTCCGGCACTCGCCAAGTTCATGGCAGCCTCTCACTATGCGTACAACGTACTGAAAATGCCAGGCCCGATAAGTGTCATCTCTGTCCCTGGCGACAAGAAGGATGCTCTTATCTGTGCCGACAAGATCTACCAGGAAGCAGCAGCCACAGCAGAACGCAAGACACTTGCCGCTGAAGCTCCCCGGGGGAACAAGAAGACCAAGTCCGGCAAGAGCTCTGATGCCCACTCCGGCAAGCGCACCTCTTCGGAGTGCTGCGCTACCATCGAGGACGCACCATCGAGCTCCACCGGCAAGTGTAAGAAGGCAATGACAGCTCCACCTGAAACCAACAAGGTATCCGCCAAGGAGGATGGCACTGGTGGTACCTTCACCATCAGCGCCACTCTTGACCCCAAATAGGAAAGCGCGCTCGTTGCTTTCCTGCGGGCGAATGTCGACGTGTTTGCGTGGCAACCGTCTGATATCCCCGGTGTTCCCAAGAAAGTAATTGAACACCACCTTGCCGTTTGTCCTCATGCGCGGCCCGTCAAGCAGAAAGTCAGGAAACAGGCAGTGGAGCGCCAAGAATTCATTGCAGAAGAAATCAAGAAGTTGGAAGCAGCAGGCCTTGTCAGAGGAGTGCTCCATCCCACATGGTTGGCCAATCCTGTTGTCGTGCGCAAGGCTAACGGGAAATTGAGGCTTTGTATTGACTTCACTGATGTTAATAAAGCTTGTCCCAAAGACCCATTTCCCTTGCCGCGTATTGACCATATTGTTGACTCCACAGCCGGATGTGATTTGCTTTCATTTCTTGATGCATACTCAGGATACCATCAGATCTTCATGGCAGAAGAAGATGAAGAGAAAACTGCATTTATCACCCCGTGTGGCACATACTGCTTCGTACGGATGCCTTTCGGTTTGAAGAATGCTGGTTCAACATTCGCAAGGGTAGTCCACCACGCTTTTGAGCCGCAGATGCACAGAAATGTGGAAGCCTACATGGATAACATAGTGGTCAAGAGCAAGAATAGGGCGACCTTGATTCAAGATTTAGACGAGACATTTGCAAATCTGTGCAGGATCAACCTCAAGCTTAACCCCGAGAAGTGCGTGTTTGGAGTCCTGTCCGGCAAGCTTCTCGGGTTCTTCGTGTCTCAGCGGGGAATTGAAGCCAATCCCGACAAGATCAAGGCCATTGAGCAGATCGAAGCACCAAAGCGCGTCAAGGATGTATGAAGGCTTGCCGGCTGCGTGGCTGCTCTCAGCAGGTTTACCTCTAGATCTACTGAGCGCGCCCTGCCATTTTTCAAAATTTTGAAAAAGGCAGGTCCAATGAAATGGACTCCGGAGGCGGAGGCTGCGCTGCAGGACTTGAAGAGATACCTGTCCTCCACTCCAATACTTGTCGCACCTAAGCCGCAAGAGAAGTTGCTGCTGTATATAGCGGCAACCAATCAAGTGGTTAGTGCTGCTTTAGTGGCGGAGAGGGAGGCAGATGATGAGCCAGCAAACACGGCAGATGCATCCAGCGACAAGCAGGGGGCTTCGCCGACAAGCTCTGGTCCCGACAAAGATGGATCTGCGCAGGAGCATGATAAGATGCAGAAGAGAATGGTGCAGCGCCCAGTTTACTTTGTCAGTTCCCTTCTACAGGGGGCTAGATCAAGGTACTCTGGTGTGCAGAAGTTGCTTTTCGGCCTCCTCATGGCCTCGAGAAAGCTGCGCCATTACTTCCAAGCACATGAGATCACAGTCGTCACTCGCTTTCCGCTGAAGAGGATACTGCAAAATCCAGAAGCGACAGGCAGGATTGTCGAGTGGGCGCTGGAACTGTCAAGCTTTGGCCTCAAGTTCGAGAGCACTTCAACTATCCAAAGCAGGGCATTGGCAGAGTTCATAGCAGAATGGACGCCAACACCAGATGAAGAAATTCCAGAGACGAGCATCCCCGTCAAAGAGGCGAGCAAAGAGTGGCTGATGTAGTTTGATGGTGCCTTCTCGCTGCAAGGCGCCGGTGCGGGCGTGCTACTTGTCGCGCCCACCGGAGAGCACCTCAAGTACGTAGTCCAGATGCACTTTCCCAAGGAGCAAGCAACCAACAATACTGCAGAGTATGAAGGATTGCTTGCCGGTCTTAGAATCGCAACAGACCTTGGGATCAAGAAGCTCATTGTCAGGGGTGACTCACAGCTCGTCGTCCGCCAAGTGAACAAGAACTACCAGAGTCCATTGATGGAAGCATATGTTGATGAAGTGAGGAAGCTAGAAGAGCACTTTGACAGCCTACAGATGGAGCATATCCCAAGAGCTCAGAATGACATTGCTGATGGCCTGTCAAAGTGCGCCGCACTAAAGTTACCTGTGGAACCAGGGATCTTTGTGCTCAAGTTGACTCAACCATCCGTAACACCATCAACTAGACAAAGCAAGAAGAGGAAGTTGGTTTCTGGTGACTACTTTCCGACAAAGCTCCCCGAAGCCGCCGCCCAAAAAGTCCCCAAGATCAACACCAAGAATGCTGAGGGGCAATCTGCTCCGGCAAGCCTTATGGTTTGTTCCGTTGAAGCAGACGCTCCCGACAAGTTTTGCTCCGGCAAACTTGCCGGGGAACATCAAGCTCCGGCAGGGTCATGAGTCCTTACCATAGAAGCGGATGTTCCCGCAGCAGCAGATGTGCCTTTAGTCCTTGTTGTCGAGCCACAAGCTCCAGCATGGGCACGGCAGATTGTCCATTTCCTTCAGACAGGAGAACTTCCCGAAGAGCAAGGAGAAGCGGAAAAAGTAGCCCGGCAGTCAAGTATGTACCAGTTTGTTGATAGCATACTGTACAGAAGAAGACTCAACGGTGTGAAATTGAAGTGTATTTGCCGGGAAGATGGACAAAAGCTGTTGGTAGAGATACATGGAGGCATATGTGGACACCACATTGGCGCAAGAGCACTTGCCGGCAAAGCTTTCCAGCAAGGTTTCTTTTGGCCGACAGCCCTCCAGGATGCAACTGCACAAGTAACCAAGTGTGAAGCGTGCCAGTTCCACTCCAAACAGATACACCAGCCTGCTCAAGCTCTCCAGGCGATCCCTTTATCCTGGCCATTTTTGGTCTGGGGGCTCGATATCCTCGGCCCTTTCCCCCGAGCTGTCGGGGGCTTTGAGTACTTGTACGTCGCAATCGACAAGTTCACAAAGTGGCCGGAAGTGCAACCAGTGAGGAAGGTGACAACACAGTCAGCCGTCAAGTTCTTCAGGTCAATTGTTTGCCGTTTCATAATCCCTAACAGGATCATCACCGACAACATCACACAATTCACAAGCCGCACCTTCATGCAGTACGTCCAAGACCTTGGCGCCAAGGTCTGCTTCGCTTCTATTGCTCATCCGAGAAGCAATGGTCAAGCAGAGAGGGCAAATGCTGAAGTGCTGCGCAGGCTCAAGACCAGAACTTTCGACAGGCTGCGCAAGTGCGGAAGAAACTGGATCGAGGAGCTGCCGGTGGTTCTTTGGTCGATCAGAACGACGCCAAATCGAGCCACTGGCCAGACACCTTTCGCTCTAGTCTATGGAGCAGAGGCAGTTCTCCCCGCGGAACTCGTATACGGATCGCCTCGAGTGCTCGCTTATGATGAGCTTGAGCAAGAACAGCTGCGACAAGACGACGCGCTGCTCCTTGAGGAAGATCGTCCTTAGGCTGCTGTACGAGCTGCTCGATACCAACAAGCTTTGCGCTGCTACCATAGCCGCAAAGTTAAAGCCAGAAGCTTCGAGGAAGGCGACCTTGTTCTTCGGCGCGTTCAGTCCGCCAAGAATACCAACAAGTTGACGCCGAAGTGGGAAGGCCCTTATCGGGTGAAACGAGTCACAAGGCCCGGCGCTGTCCGCCTTGAGACCGAAGATGGCATTCTGGTGAGCAACTCCTGGAACATAGAACATCTTCGTAAGTTTTTCCCGTAGGGCGCGGTTGTCGGAACCCGTTCCGGCAACCACCTTTTGTACAAGTCTTGCCGCTGTTGCATGTAATCCTTTGTACAAAGCCGGGCGCAGATCCCGTGCATAAATAGAATCCCATGTGCTTCGCACAACTTGTCCATCTCATGCATTAGTTTCTTTCTTGCATGCTTTATCTGACACTTTGTGCAGCACCTACATCGGGTAAGCAATAACGAGCCGAAGGGCTCCATATCATTATTTTCCCTTCTTTCTTCTTTTTCAACAAAGGAAAAGAAGGTTCCCTCGCACACATGTTTGCCGGGGGGGAAGGAGAAGATTGTGGTAGAGAAGATTGTGGTATGGACCAGGCGTCGTTCGAGCAAAGTTTTGCCTTGCCGGGAAGCAAACGACAGAAAAGCTAAGTTGCCAAAAGTTTGAGCAATCAGTTTTTAAATTTTTGAGTTATCTTCCTCGAACGACCCTGCTTTGTATGGAAAACCTGTGCGCGGAGGAACCAACTCGTGCCTAGTTGCGCCCTTACTTTGTTTCGAGTCCGCTCAACAACTTAAGTGTGCTGCATCTAGTCGCGACAAGGTTTCTTGTCGGAAGCAGCGCCGCCAGCAGGCTGCTGAAGTTCCGCACTCAGCGCTCGCGGCTCGGGTGCCTGCGCCGACAAGTTCCCTAGAAGCGTAGGGTAAAAACATACAAAGGAAGGAATCTAGTAGAGGAAATAACATAGCAATTGATAACAGAAAGAAAGTTATATTACAAGATAACTTGTCGCAGCTCTAACAGACTGTTTTCATAACATGATTAGCAGCGACAAGGGAAAAGAAGAAATGGGCGGCCTAGTCTACGCGTCCGCCCTCGACCCTCTTAATCTCACTCACCTTGTCCACAATGGGTGCGACAAGGGCCTTGAGTGCGTCCCGATCGGCATCTAGCGGCGAGGACTTGAGGACGTTGGTGAAGCTGAGGCCTGGATTACGGAAGGCCACCTTCATCAGCACCTTCTGGAGAACCCCGGCGCAGATTTTGCATGACTCGTCGGCCAGCTGCTTTGGGATCCTCTCCCGGAGCCGCTGGAGTGCCGTCGCCACGCCCTTGAAGAACAGGCTGAGCTTGGCGCTGGGTTGAAGATTCTGATCGGAGGGATACCCAAAGTCTTCCATCCCCAGATGCGCCAGCTCCTCGTTGATGACTGCGGCAATATTCACCAGACCCTCGGTCTAGTGCTCCACAGTGTCTCTGAACGAGTTCTGGGTAACTGCGATGCTCTCCAGCAGCGCCTTGTCAGCTTTGACCTTCTCCGACAAGGTTTTCTCCCGCTCCTTGGCGGCCTCCAGCGTCTGCATCAGCGTGGCCAGCTTCAACTCCAGGTCCGCATTGGAATCCTTGGCGGCGCTGAGCTCCTTGCCTCTCTCAGCGAGAAGACCTTGCAGCTCACCGTGGGCGGCAGCATCCTTCTCACGCTCACGCTTGAGCGCAACAATCTCCTCGCCGCTCTTCCCAATGTTGGCCTCCAGCTGCGCCACCTTCTCCTCCAGTTCTTTCTTGGCGGCCTCTGCAATTGCGGCAGCATCCTTTGCCTCCTTGAGCGCCCCGCCAAGTGCTTGCTCGCGCTCGGCGAGCTCCTCCTCGTAGCTGTCGAGGTTGGCCTTCCGCTGCACCAATTCTACTTCCCGCGCAGACTGCTTCTCGGCGGCCAGCCTTTGTTCCTCCTCAGCTTCGGCCTTCTCGAGAAGGAAGGCCGTGCGCTCCCCGTCGAGTCGCTCCCGCTCCTGTGCCAGGGACCGGAGAGCCTCTTGATTGTGGCCCCGGAGCTCCTCCGTGCGCTTCTCCATGTCAACTCCCGCCTTCGTGACAAGCGCTTCCCGGGAAGCCAGCTTGGCTTGCCGGGCGCGGTAGAGTGACAACAGCTTCCACAGCAGCTGCTCCTCCTCAGGCTCGCCACTGCTGCTGCCGGGCGTGTCGACCAACGACAGTCCGGCGGAGGCGAGCACCTCCCCATCAAAAGTTTCCCCCTCGACCGGCGCCCTGGAGCTCGACGCCCAGGGTAGTTTGATGAAGATATCGTCCCCGGCCTTGAAGTAGGCGCCGGGCTGGGGCTCCTCGGAGCCCGGCTCCGCAGAAGCGGCAGAGGGATCGGCGGTCGGTGCAGCGCCTGGCGCTCCTGCGGCCTCAGGGTCGTCAGTGCAATCGCCCGACCCCTCGCCGGCTTCTGCGGCGGCAGCCTTGGCGGCCTCCTCGCCGGCGGCCTCATCAGCACCGGTCCCTTCCTCGCCGACGCCTTCTGTCTCGATTGGCTCAGCCGCAGATGGGTCTGAAGAACGAAGAAGGGAGAAAAATCAATCAAAAATCCAAGAGAAGAAAATCAGAAGAAGAAGAACCCAAGGGAAAGTTTTTGGACAAGGGAATTACCTGTGCCAAGATCTGCAGTTGCGGTCTCGGCCGCCGCAGGATCGACGGTGCTGCCCCTTGCCGGAGAGTTCTCCCTTGCCGGAGAGCGCTCCCTTACCGGGAACCCCTCCCTTGGCGGCGTAGTCGAACCAGATGGCACTTCAGGACCAGCTTCCGGGGCTCCTGATGTGGCTGCTCCGCTCCTACACAAATCAACAAGCAAGATATCAACAAAGGAAAAAACACTCATGCGCGCCCGACAACAGAAAGCTAACTATGAACTTACGCTGGTGGCTGCACTGGGGGCTGCTTTGAGGAGTGATTGCCGGGTCCGTCAAGGTGGTCTCGGACCCACCCCCTGCTGACACGGTGGGGTCATCTTCGATGACGATCACCGCGGCCTTGGCCCTCTTCGCCGCTCTCTGGGCCAGCGTCCTGAAAAGAAAGGAGTCCAGATTGAAGCAAGTCAGATACAAGATAAAAACAGCAAGATTGAAGAACTACAAGAGAACCAAAGAAGCTTACTCTTCTTCCTCCTCATCGGAGCTGAGCGCGGAGAGATCGAAGTCCGGCTCCCCTCTGGTGTGGCGAGGCGGAGCAGTAGGATCCCTTGCCCGCTTGGCGGGGGCGGTGACGGTGGCCCGAGAAGATTCCGCTCCAGTTGCCGCTGCTGCGTGGGGCGCTCCCGCGGCAACATTGCTTGCCACGGTAGAGCGTGTCGCACGGCTTGGCGGCTGTTGAGCCGGCTGCCGTCCCGCTACATCCGCGGCTCTGCGAAGACGCCTCCTTGGCGGGGCTGGGGGCTCCGCCTGTGGCAAGCCTTCTGAAGGCTCGGGCTCTTCCTCGCCGGCCTCGCTCGGCTCGGCTTCAGAACCGGCAGGCTCTTCCTCGCCAATGAACTCCGCGCGCTTGGCAAGGTTTGCCGCTTCTGCCGCCTCCGCCTCCTCCACAGTGAACCCGAACACGCCCGCGGCAGCTGCGGCCGCAACCTCTTCCGCTCTAGTGGTGATGCGCTGCAGGTCCTCGTCGGTGGTGTCACGGGTGAGGCTCTTCTGCTCGTCAGCGTGGACCAGCACTTCTTCCAAATTGTCGAAGAACGCTTGCATGATGTCATCCGCAGGCTCTTGCCAAGCTGGAATGATTCCGTGTGAATCGCACAACAGCATCATGGCGCGGATCCGGTCAAGCGAAGAATTATTGCAGAAGGGAACTACGCCCCTCGACAGCGTGAATGGGTGCTGGGGGTCGCGTTTGAACAACTCCAGGAGCATTGCATCCAACTCCAAGACGGTGAAGTTATAGTTGAGGCCCGGCCGCAGCCTCATGATGTCCGCCGAGTTCTTGAATTCCCAGGCAGGCCTCCCCCTCTCCTGCAGGGGGGCGATGCGGCGGCGGAGGAAATCTGCGCCGATAGCACCTACAGTGAGCCCGGCAAGCCTGAGGCGAAGAATCCTAGTAATGGCGATCTTCAGCCTCTCGTCTTCCGGGGCCACATTGCTCCAGTCATTGCCGTGCATTATTGGAGCTTGGCGCACGGCGGTGAAGGGCTGCGGATTCTCCTCGACGATCCAGCACCACTCCGCTCTCCACTCATCCCACTTGCTGCGGAGCTCACCTTCCAAGTACGCCTCCTTCTTGCCGACTCTCGAGATCCAGGCGATCCCTCCGGCAAGGGGCTCTCCTCTCTCTACCCGAGGTATGAAGAAGTGGCGGAAAAGGGCAACATTTGGGTGGACTCCGGCAAAGTTTTCGCACAAATGTGCGAAAACTGCCATGGTCAGAACGGCATTGGGGGTGAAGTCAAGGAGGCGGAAGCCATATGTGTTCATGATATCGCAGAAGAACTCCGAGAAGGGCGGGCAGAGCCCACAATAGAAGAATAGCGCGAAGAACGGGTACCCGTTTGGAGCCAGCTCCGAAGCAGCGGCCGGGAGTACCCTCGTGCGCGGATGCGCCCGCGTCTCCGTCGCCCAGAAGAGGTAGAAGTACTCCCTCAGCTCCTGCACGCCGAGCTGGGGGGAGAAGATCGCCCGCTCCTTCCGCAACGCCGTGAGCCGCTGCGCCTCGGCCGACTTCACGCCCTTTCCCTTGTCGGCTTTCGGAGCCATGGCGGAGGTGGTGGGGGAGGTCGACGGCGTTGGTGATGCTGGTGGCAATGGGGGACGGAGCGCTGCTCTCTCAGCTTCGAGAAGAAAGGGGGGGCGGCGTAGGTTCGTGAAGATGGAGTAGTAGCAAGCAGCGAGGGGGAACGAACTGCCCCTGTTTCCTCTGCTTATAAAGAGGGACGGGGCGGACGTTTCGCCCTTCCGAATAAAGAACCACCCACGATCTCTCCCACGACGCCGCATTCAACGCGTGCCGTTAGGGGAGAGCGCGATGGATACGGAGCGAGATTCGGCGTGGCCCAGTCCGCGTGTGCCCGTGCCCTGCCTTGGGCCTGGCCCAACAGCGCTCGACACCGTGTCTGGCCCAGGCCCGGGGGCTCCTGTCGGTGTACTAGAATAGGGGTACCCTAGTACCCCGAACTTGTGCATGGGCAGTTGCAGCAGCCTGCGGCAAGGCTTGCCGGGCTAACACCAAGATCCTCCATGGTTCCCTTGGAGCCATTCAAGAACAAAGTATTTAAGCTCAGGAGACAAGGCCCCGGCAAGAGGAGCTTGCCGGGAAGACCAACCGAGGCACTCCAAGTAACTTGCCGCGACGCGCCACGCCCTCCGGCAAGGCAACAAGCCCCCGGCAAGAGGAGCTTGCCGGGAAGACCAACCAAGGTACCTCGAGGCCCGGTGAGCGACAAGCCTCCGGACCCGACAAGATAACAACAGCGGCAAGACGCTTGCCGCGGCAGGCGGCCACTCTGTGCCCACGCTCCAGCGCATCCACCAACGTGTCACTCTGGGGGCCTCTCCAGGCGCGCGTGGCGGGAGGCTGTGCAGCCAGCGGTGGCATGCGAAGCTAACAAGATCGCCATCATGGCGAACGGTGGCGCCCCTAACGGTCCTTTTCTGCACTGTTTGGGCGACCCAGACGGGCATTTAATGCCCTTGTCCCCTGCCATCAGGGTTAGGTAGGATGCACTGTACAAGTAACTGTACCAACCACCTTGCTTTTTACATTTGTACCCTTCTCTGCGTTGCCACCTGTCGGTGACCCCTTTAGCGTATAAAAGGAGGCCCATGCGCAACATAGAGGAGGTTCGGCTCCGGTTCGATTCATTCGTGAGCCAGAAAACACTACGCTCTCTCTCTAGAGCAGGAACATAATAGAACCAGACAAGTAGCAGTAGGAGTGTTATCTCTCCGGAGAGCTCCGAAGCTGGGTAAACTGCTCGTGTGCTTCGCCTCGATCTGCTCTTCGTGCGACCTCCGCCCCCCGCCGAACCGAAAGGGGCCCGGTCCGCCGGCCCCATAGGTGTTCGTGGATCAGTTTCCCCGACACCATACAAAGTTTTGGAGCATATGGGAGAAGTTTCTTACAACTTAGAATTGCTAGATGGATTGTGAGGAGTTCATGATGTGTTTCACGTTTCCCAGTTGAAGAAGTGCCACGCAAAGATGGCCGATATCCCTCTGAGAGATATAGTGCCGCTGGAAGCGATTCAGTTGGATAGCGATTTGACCTACGAGGAGAAACCAGTGAAGATTCTCGAGTTTGCCAACCGAGTCACACGCATCAATGTTATCAAGTTCTGCAAAGTTCAGTGGACCACCATACCGAGGATGAAGCCACCTGGGAACAAGAGGAAGACATATGGAAGGATCACCCGCACCTATTTCAAGCCAACCCGAATCTCGAGGGCGAGATTCATCTTAAGGGGGTAGGTTTGTAACATCCCAAATTTTCAATTTGGAATGTTATCTTTTAGATCATCATTGCATATCATATTTTATTGCATTTTGGGTTGACCCTAGAAATTCTACGCAACTCAAGGACCCACGGAGAAAGTTGGGGATTTCATTATTTTCATATTTGAGTTTTCTCAAATTTTGAAAAGATGATCGTTTGATTTTAATTATTTTTCTCCTCAAATATTTCTTACCTGAAAATAAAAGAGGGGATAAAATGACTTCTCCAAAATAAAGAAATATTGCAGGAAAAAAATTATAATCAAATAAGAGTTTTATTCGGAGTTTTATCGCTATTTTATTTGAATTAGGAAAAAAAATGCGTTTTTTCAAAAATTGCGTTAGAGGCCCAAATAAATGTTCATCTTGTCCGCCTTATTGTTAGAGGATGGGGAAAATTTATTTAGGATTTTGGAGCCCGTTTAATATTTCTTTTATTCGTTTTTCTGCGCGTCAGAATATTTA
This sequence comes from Triticum aestivum, assembly GCF_018294505.1. Lineage (NCBI taxonomy): Eukaryota > Viridiplantae > Streptophyta > Magnoliopsida > Poales > Poaceae > Triticum > Triticum aestivum. Next base: position 388,136,514 of record NC_057813.1, read on the forward strand.
AAAAAATGAAACCGACCTACCGAGCCGTGTCTGCCTGGGTCACCTGGCCCGGCCAGCCTAATAAGGCGAGGGCCCGAGCCGCCCCAAACCCTAGCAAGCCCCGCCACCCGCCGCCTCCACCCGCCAACCGCCGCCGCCACCGCCGGACGCCGCCGCTCGTC
>NC_057813.1:388436960-388634585 GCF_018294505.1 Triticum aestivum
TCCTTGTATTCCACAACCATATAGTAGAAACTTGGTGATGTAGAGATTGCTCAAGATGTGAGTGACTTGCAATCTCATTGATTTGGGCTCATCCAAGTACCTACAAGGGTTAGATAACATGCAAGGGTACAAGTATAGATCCAAGACATATGATCATCATCATAAGAGAACTACCAAGGATTAGTCATAAAAGTCTCATGCCTTGCATGTATCCAAATAGAGTTTCTACTCCAAGTTTGAGGCATCAATGATGTTCAATTCACCTCGCAAATGGTAAAATACTTTGTCATCAAGCGGTTTGGTGAATATATCCGCCAATTGCTTATCGGTACGAACATGCTTAAGATTGATGTCTCCTTTAGCAGCATGATCTTGAAGGACCAAGACTTGATCCCATAATACTTAAGGGTTTGGGTCATCCAAAGTAACTGAGCACAACATGATCCGGCGGCAATGTATTCCGCTTCGGTGGTGGATAAGGATACCGAGTTTTGTTTCTTGGAGGACCAAGACACAGGAGATCTACCAAGAAATTGACAAGTACTCGAAATGGACTTTCTATCAACCTTGTCACCGGCATAGTCTGAATTGGAGTAGCTAACAAGATCAAAGGAAGACCTCTTTGGATACAAAATTCCAAAAATTGGTGTATGAATTAAGTATCTCACTATCCTTTTCATAGCCTTAAGATGACATTCTTTAGGGGCCGCTTGATATCGTGCTCACATGCACACACTTAGCATAATATCGAGACGGGAGGCACATAGATATAAGAGGATGGGAGGCACATAGATATACCAATGAACCAATCATAGAGCGGTAAACCTTTTGGTCAACTGGGTTGCCATCATTAGTTAAGACAAGATGTCCACTAGTAGGCATGGGTGTTTACATACCTTTGCTCTTGCATGTTGAAGAATAAGTCCTCGATATACTTTGTTTGGAAAACAAAGGTACCCTCCTTGGTTTGCTTGATTTGCAAACCAAGAAAGAATTTGAGTTCACTCACCATAGACATCTCAAACTTCTCCGATATTAGCCTTCCAAACTTTTCACTAAAAAATGGGTTAGTCGAACCAAATATGATATCATCCATATAAATTTGGCACACACATAATTCACCATTAACCCTTTTAGTAAAAAGTGTAGAATCAATCTTCCCAATTTAAAAGCCTTTTTCAATAAGAAACTTGGTCAAGCATTTATACCATGCTCTAGGAGCTTGTTTAAGACCATAAAGAGCTTTGTGAAGTTTGTAAACATGATCAGGTTTCTTGGGATTAACAAAGCCGGGAGGTTGTTTAACATAGACTTACCCCTCAATTTCACCATTTATAAAAGCACTTTTAATGTCCATTTGGTATAAGGTGATATCATGTTGATTGGCATAAGCAAGTAAGATGTGTATGGACTCAAGTCTAGCAACGGGGGCATATGTCTCACCATAGCCATACCTTCGATTTGAGTGTAGCCTTGGGAGATGAGATGGGCCTTTTGCGTACAACTTGTCCATCCTCATCTTGCTTATTTCAAAACACCCATTTGGTTCCAATGACATTGTGGTTGTCGTCCGGCTTTTCAACCAATGTCCATACTTGATTCCTCTCGAAATTGTGTAGCTCTTCATGCATAGCGTTCACCCAATCTGGATCATCAAGAGCTTCCTAAACCTTCATAGGTTCAATACTAGAAATGAATGAGTAATGTTTACAAAAGTTAGCTAAACGAGTTTTAGAGTGAGTAATTCTCCTGGTTTGAATATCATCAAAGATTTGTTCGACGAGATGATCTCTTGAGACTCTTGCTCTAACTCGTGAGAGCTTTTGTTTGGGTCGGGGTGGAACATCATCTTCATTATCTTCTTCTTCTCGTCGTCGGCATTCTGGGAACCAGGGTACCCAGACTTGCCTGTCTGCGGCCCACGGCGTGGCTCCATCAACGGCCTGGTACGGCCCATCTACAACACCAACAAAACAAGACCCTCGCGAGGGGTCAAGCCTCGCGAGGCGGGCGACGTCAAGACCTCCGGAGAGAGCAGCCTTCCCAGGCTGCCTCCTGGGGAACGGAGATTTCTATGCAGGTGCTCAACCTCATGAGGTTGCGGTGACGCAAGCCATGAGGACCAAGGCCAGGCGGGTGCTAGCAGGCGCAGAGCAGCAGGTTTCCTCCTTGGTGCTAAGGAGGCAAGCGCAGGCATGGGGTCCCGAGGTATCGCCCGAAGGTTTCCATTCCTGCGCAACAAGACCAAGACTGCCAGGACAGCAAGACGGATGCCATCGCCAAGCCCACCGCAGTGTCACGACCAAGAGCTTTGCAGGAGAAGAGCACCTTTTGTCAGGATAACATGTACTGCTTGTCCCTGTTTGAATTGGCCACTATGGGATCCCTTCCCGCCTACATTTTGGGGGAAGAGGACCAAGGCCACCATAAATATAGGCTATCCACCACTATAGCAAAGGGTCGAATGGTCGAATTCCTTCAGCTCACATCCACACTAGAGTAGACCTCGTGAGGTTGTTCTTTCCGTTTACAAGTTCGTCCTCAGCCCCTCGTGAGGCTAATCCACCCCAAAGCAGGAGTAGGGTCTTACCGCCGCAAGGTGGCCCGAACCTGGGTAAACTGTTGTGTCCATCTTCTTATTTGTTCGTCAAGCTAGGCGTGGGGGTGACGAATTGGTTGGCTCGAGAGGTTGAGTTCTTCGCACACACCCCAGAGTTTGAACCTTTTTCTTGGGTTTGCGGAGCCTTGAATCCGACATTTGGTGCGCCAGGTAGGGGCTTGTGTCAAAGATCCGCTTCCCCATCAGCCGCACTTCCCCTGTGCTGTGTGGTTCCCATGGCAGGCGTTGCTCCACCTGCCGGTCCGACAGGTGCATTCAAAGGCATTGCAAGCCTACGAGGTTTTTCCCCCGCCTTGCGGTGGGTGTAGTGGCCGCCCAAGTTCAGGCCAGAGTTGCCACCGCGATACGACGGTGCGACAGATCCCACGGGGTTCCTTCGGGTGTACGCGGAACCATCTGGGCGGCGGGCGGTGATGACAAGGTCATGGCAAATTGGCTCCCTATGGCTCTCACAGGCATGCCTTGCTTCTGGTTACTCAACCTGCCAGAGTCTTCGGTGACCTCCTGGGAAGAGCTGCACGATCTCTTCATCACGCGCTTCGCAACACCAGCGCCCCACGTCTTGCAGCCATTCTCGGTGGGTCGCAGGCCCCGGCATTGAGACGCCATGCCAAGCAGCTCTTTCGGTGAGTGGGGGTCGTCCGCCCACAGCAAGGAGCTCCCCCGTGCTGGGCGGCGCCCCACACCGACCTCGTCTTCGACTCCAGCGATCATCCCTGGACCACGGTCGATGCTGGCACACTCCCCATGCTCTGCACCCCCACCATCTGCAACATTGCAGTCACCAGGACCCTCATCGATGGCGGCGCTGGTCTCAACATCTTCTCCGTGGAAGCCTTCGGTCTTCTTCACGTGCCTTATGACTGGCTCCTCCCCACCAAGCCTTTCTTGGGGGAGGCCGACGGCTCCACCTATCCTCTGGGGCAGGTCCGCCTCCCTGTCACTTTCGGCACATGAACAACTACCACACCGAGCTCATCGACTTCGACGACGCCCGCATAATGCCATTCTCGGATATCCGGCCCTTGCCAAGTTCATGGCAGTGACTCACCCCGGCTACAACATCATGAAGATGTCGGGGAGCAGCGGTGTCCTCACCATGGCGGGGGACACCAAGGACGCGCTCATGGCCCTCAGGCTCGCTTTCAAGGCCGCGACGGCCGCGCGACTGAACGCAAAGGGCACTCTGGAGATCTCGGAGGCCGCACCAGCGAAGAAAAGCACTACAAAAAATACACTTATGTGATGATATGTGTTTGTCATAGTAGGTCACGTTTTCAGTCATGCATGTACATCCATGAAGATTTTATGATAGAATCAAGATAGTCATACCTGTGCTATCGTAGAAGTGTTCCATGACATTACCAAAATTATCATCATGGAAGTGTCCACTTCCATGACGATAAATCGCGCGTCATAGAAGTCCTTTCGTCAAGGATGACTGACACGTGGCATCCACCGTAATGGGTCACCGTTAAGCTATCGGGTTCGGGTTTGGATAAGATAACCCGTTAACATCCTGGACCAATGGGGATTTTCCACGTGTAAAATCATCATTGGCTGGAGGAAACACGTGTCGGCTCCTCGATGGGCGAGATGTCGTCCATCCAATGAAGGAGACATGCCTATGATACGTCGACACGTGGCAGGGCCCAACTGAGGCCCATATAGGTTAAAAAGGTCGGCCCAGTCAAAGGCCCATAGTATTTACTTAGGTACCAGTGTGCCAGCCCAATAACGGCCTGTTTAAACATGGCCCATTTACGGCTCGAAGCCAGATCTGGCATGTTAATTGTTCGACAAATATTTGGGCCCAATTATGGCCCAATGACATTACGACCTGTTAGAGGCCCGATGTAGACATGGGCCCATTTCAGCCCGGTGTGTCTTTCGGCCTGGGAATGGCCCGTGCTGCCCATGGGCCATATATGGTCTGACGCGACATCCGGCTCTCTAATGGCCCGTGATAAAGGTGGCAACAATTTAGCCCAACATGACTCTGGGCCTGTTAAAGGCCTGTCATATAATTCGGCCCGTTGATGCCTCTACTAAGCTTTTGGCCTCTTAAAGGCCCATGACATCAGTGGGCCAACTAAGGCCTGAGATATGTTTCGGCCTGGTAATGGCACGTCATATAACAGGGCCAAAAAAGGCCCGTTCTACATTTCAGCCTGCTGAAGGCCCATCGATGACTAGTGAAAATTGAGGCCCAACATGCATTTCGGCCTGCTAAAGGCCCATGGTTTCTTCTGGGCCGTAACAGGCCAGCAGAATATTCAGCTTGTTAATGGCCCAAAGCTACATGGGCCCAACTAAGCGTTGGGTCCACTAAAGGCCCAACTAAACTTTGGGCCAAATATAGGCCCGTGTAAGTTGTGGGTCTGGCGCAAAGTGTGAAGGCCCCAATGGCCTTTCAGGCCCAAGAAAGTTGCAGGCCGGCCCAATTATGGCCCGCTAAAAAGCAGGCTAGTTAGAGGTGAATGTCTCGGCCAAGTCGACTACATCAGATTTTCTCCATTTTTTTCAGATAGCAAATGATGGCAGTAACTAGTAGCAACTAAGAAAAAACCTACTCTATACAATAAAGAAATTACGGCATAGTAACTTAGAATAAACCTACACTATACAATAAAGGATTTATGGTATATCACATCCACTGGACATCGAAGTTCGCCACGAGTGATCATAAAGCACAACGAAGAAGCACATTACAAAAACTGGGCGCCATTGCAGTGTAAAAAAATAATACTGAACCAAGAACACTTCCAAGACATTTCAACAAAGGTTAGCCTTGCGCGGGAACTACTGCACAAGCTGCTGAGCAAGGCTGTGATACCGACCTAGCATGTCGGTCATAGCTTCCAGGTGTGGTTGTTTAGCAATGAGGTTCTCATTGGTGTTCTACGCAATCTTTCTTAGAGATAGGACTTCAAGTCGAAGTTGAGTTGCAGAATGCCTTTCTGCTAGAAGTTGGGACTGAAGAAGTCGAACTGATTCAGACATCGAATTTTGTGAGCTTGTCTGACTGCTAGTCTCAAGTAACTTGAACATTGCAACAAGACAAGACTTTGGGGTTGTCTCGTGATACGTCTCCAACGTATCTACTTTTCCTAACGCTTTCCCTCTTGTTTTGGACTCTAATTTGCATGATTTGAATGAAACTAACCCCAGAATGATGCTGTTTTCAGCAGAACTACCATGGTGTTGTTTTTGTGCAGAAATAAAAGTTCTCGGAATGGAACGAAACTTTGCGAGGATTTTTTATACAATAAAAGAGAATTTCTGGAGCCAGGATGGACCTGAGGGGGGCACCTGGGTGGGCACAACCCACCAGGGCACGCCAGCCCCGTGGCCCCGCTGACCTCCAAACCGACGCTATAAAATTCCATATTTCCCAAAAAAATCAGGGAGAAAGAATTATCGCGCTTCACGAGATGGAGCCGCCGCCAAGCCCTGTTCTTCCTCGGGAGGGCAGATCTGGAGTCCATTTGGGGCTCCGGAGAGGGGGATCTTCGATCTTCATCATCACCAACACATCTCCATCGCCAATTCCATGATGCTCCCCACCAGGAGTGAGTAATTCCTTCGTAGGCTCACTGGTCAGTGAGGAGTTGGATGAGATTCATCATGTAATCGAGTTAGTTTTTTTAGGGCCTGATCCCTAGTATCTACTATGTTCTGAGATTGATGTTGCTATGACTTTTCCATGCTTAATGCTTGTCACTTTGGGCCCGGGTGCCATGATTTCAGATTTGAACCATTTATGTTATCACCTTTATATCCATGTTCTAGATCCGATCTTGCAAGTTACAATCACCTACTATGTGTTGTGATCCAGCAACCCCGGAGTGATAGAAATCGGGATCACTCTCGGTGATGACCGTAGTTCGAGGAGTTCATGTATTCAGCATGTGCTAATGCTTTGTTCCGGTTCTCTATTAAAATGAGGCCTTAATATCCCTTAGTTTCCAATAGGACCCCGCTGCCACAGGAGGGTAGGACAAAAGATGTCATGCAAGTTCTTTCCATAAGCACGTATGACTATTTACAGAATACATGCCTACATTATATTTATGAACTGGAGCTAGTGCCGTATCACCCTAGGTTATAACTGTCTCATGATGAATATCACCCAACGAGTCACCAATCCAATGCCTACGAATTTATCTTATATTGTTCTTGCTAAGTTACTACTATTGCTACTGCTATCGTTACTGCTACGATATCATTGCTATCACTGTTACTATTACCATTACTACTGCTGCTATCATTAGAACTATTATACTAGTGTGCTACTAATCACTTTGCTGCAGATAATTAATCTCCAGGTGTGGTTGAATTGACAACTCAGCTGCTAATACCTTCAAATATTCTTTGTCTCCCCTTGTGTCAAATCTATAAATTTGGGTTGAATACTATACCCTCGAAAACTGTTGCAATCCCTTATACTTGTGGGTTATCAAGAACTTTTTCTGGCGCCGTTACCGGGGAGCATAGCTATATTTGTTGAGTCACTTGGGATTATTATCATATTATCAATATGAAGAATCTGAAAGATGCTAAGACTAAGATTTTTCCCTCGAAGACGAGGGAAGGTAAGGAACTGCCATCCAGTTCTGCTTTAGATTCACCTTCTGTTATAAGTAAACTTGCAACACCACAACATGCTATTAATTTTGATATGTCACAAGTTATTGATGATGCTACTTCTGCTATGAATGCTACTCATGATGATGCCAGTACCTTGCTTGATGATAATGTGCCACTAGGTGAATTTCTTGATGAACAAATTGCTAGAGTAAGACAACATGATGTTGTTGAATTTGATGATGAACTTGAAACAGAAACTACTGAAACACCTCCTAGAACTAGTCCTCCTAGATATGAATTGCCAAAGGTACCGGAAGGTTACCCTATGAGTGAGGAGGCAACTAGAGATATTCTTGCTTGTAAGGATAGAGATGATCTAGAGAAATTACTATGCAAGTATAAAGATCTCTAAATGCTAAAATGAAATGTGATCCTGAGTTTTCTACTTCACCTATTGTTATTGCTGATAAGGATTATGAATTCTCTGTCGACCCAGAGCTAATCACTTTGGTTGAATCTGATCCTTTCCATGGTTATGAAACTGAAACTGTTGTGGCACATCTTACTAAGTTGAATGACATAGCCACCCTTTTTGCTCATGATGAGAAGATTTGCTATTACTATATTCTCAAGTTATTTCCGTTCTCATTAAAGGGTGATGCTAAAGCTTGGTACAATACTCTTGCTCCTGGTTGTGTGCATAGTCCCCAGGATATGATCTATTACTTCTCTGAAAAATATTCCCCTGCTCATAAGAAACAAGCTGCCCTGTAGGAAATATTTAACTTTGTGCAAATTGAAGAAGAGAGTCTCCCACAAGCTTGGGGGAGGCTGCTCCAATTGCTTAATGCTTTGCCTGATCATCCTCTTAATAAAAAATGAAATACTTGATATCTTCTATAATGGACTAACTGATGCTTCTAGGGACTTCCTAGATAGTTGTGCTGGTTGTGTTTTCGGGGAACGAACTATTGAGCAAGCTGAAGAATTATTGAATAACATATTGAAAAATTATGATGATTAGACTCCTCCTAAAGCACCTATTAAACAGACTCCGAAGAAGAGGGGTATCTTATATCTCAGTCCTGAAGATATGCAAGAGGCAAAGAAATCTATGAAGGAAAAAGGTATTAAGGTCGAGGATGTTAAAAATTTACCACCTACCAAAGAAATACATGGGCTTGAAGCACCACCACCACCCAAGGTGGTAGAGGTAAAATCTTTAATGAAATTCAATGATAGTGATGATCCTCATAATAAACATCCTAGTCAATGCCTTTATGAGTTTGATAATTACATTAGAAAGCAAGATCACTTCAATGCACATGTTATGAAACAATTGAAATACAACTCTGATATGATTGCTCACTTAAGTGACTTGTTATTTAGAATCTCAAATGATATAAGAGGTGTAGGAAAGCATGCCTCTATGGTTCAAACACAATTAGAACAAGTTGCTAAATCTCAAAGGGAGTTACTTGATGAAATGCACAATAATATAAGTGACTTTTGCTGTTAGAGTAGCAACTAGAGGAGGTAAGATGACTCAGGAACCACTTTATCCTGAGGGTCATCCAAAGAGAATTGAACAAGATTCTCAAAGGAACAACACCACTACACCTAGTTCTTCTAAAAAGAAAAAGAAGAAGAAAAATGATAAGACTTTGCCTACCTCTAGTGAACCTAAAATAGAAAAACTTCCTGATAATGATAATGAAGTTTCTATCTCTGATGCTGAAACTCAATCTAGTAATGAACACTCACCTTCTGATAGTGAAAAACATAATGATGGGGTTCATGAAAACACTCAACCTAATGATAAAGAACCAGATAATGATGTTGAGATAAAACCAGTTGTTGATCTTGATAACCCACAACCTAAGAATAAAAGATATGATAAAAGAGACTTTGTTGCTAGAAAACATGGTAAGGAAAGAGAACCATGGGTTCAAAAGCCTATGCCCTTTCCACCTAAGTCAACTAAAAAGAAAGATGATGAAGAATTTGAACGCTTTGCTGAAATGATTAGGCCAGTCTTTTTGCACACTTGCTTGACTGATATCTTGAAAATGCCTCCTTATGCAAAGTACATGAAAGACATCATCACTAATAAGATAAAAATACCGGAAGCTGAAATCTCCACTATGCTTGCTAATTACACTTTCAAAAATGGAGTACTTAAAAAACTTGGAGATCCGGGAATACCAACTATACCTTGCTCCATCAAAAGAAACTATGTGAAAACTGCTTTATGTGATTTGGGAGCCGGTGTTAGTGTTATGCCTTTCTCTTTATATAAAAGACTTGACTTGAATAAACTCACACCTACTGAAATATCTTTGCAAATGGTTGATAAATCAACTGCCATACCTATCGGTATTTGTGAGGATGTGCCCGTTGTTGTTGCTAATGTTACTATTTTGACTGACTTTGTTATACTTGATATGCCTGAGGATGAAAACATGTCAATTATCCTTGGTAGACCCTTCTTGAATACCGTAGAGGCTGCTATTGATTGCAATAAAAGCAAGGTCACTTTTCATATCAATGGTAATGAGCATACGGTGCACTTTCCGAAGAAACAATTCCAAGTGGATGGTATTAATGTTATCGAAAAATGTCCGACGATCACTATTGGAAGTTTTCAACTACCTCTACCTACTGTTAAAAAGAAATATGAAATGCTTATTGTTGGGGATATCCATATCCCCATTGAGGTAACTTAGTGATTTACGAAAGTTCTTCGGTTTCATGCTAATCGAAAGTTGTTGTTAATAAGACTTGATCAACCTTATTAATGGATCATTTTTGAGAGGTATGAAGTTGATGAATTTAGTAAGTGCTACCTTCTGTCCCTACCTCTTGTTTTCTGTTTTTATCAATTAAATAAAATAAAATGCCATGCCTTGTCTGTTTTCTGCTTTTTCTGTGCAATAAAAAAGTGACCCAAAAATAAAAGTTCTCAGAATGCTCTGAAAACTTGATACGATTTTTTTTTGAATATTTATGAATTTCTGGTGCAAATAATACCAGAGGGAGGTGCACCAGGTGGGCACAACCCACCTGGGTGCGCCAGCACCCCTAGGCGCGCCCTGGTGGGTGCTACCCACCTGGTGGGTCCCCTCACTTACTTCTTCCTCCCACACCACTCCTTTCACATAGAAAAAAATCACTACCACTCTCTCTCGTGTTCTTGCTCCTGAGACCATGGATTTTGATCTCTTTGCTCGAAGCTCCGTTTCCAAAACTGTTTTGGGGATTTTTTTGCTTGAGCCTAGTCCTTCAGAGTTTGATGGGTTTTACCGTACTCTGACTGTGGGGGATGAGAGAGGAGTATCAGCAACCACTGCCGCTAGCTTGCAGTTTCCTGTCGTGCATTATTTTGCTTTATTTATCGCAAAGTGCTTGCTAGCGAGAGAGAAGATACGCGAACATGATCATCCCTTGCCCAAGGTTTACCTTGATAGAGCATCTATGTTGGACCATCATTTCCTTGCCGTCGATCGCTCTGATCTTGACTTGCCTTATAATTTAGTTTTTAGTGAAAACACTTGTGATGTTATCCCCTTGCCTGCACCTACTTTGTTTGATTATGTTGCCAGGAATGATACAGAGTTATACCTGAGGACATTGTCGCTTACCAGAACAACCTGGCGGCGGCACAGGCGGAGCCCCAGCAGTGGGACCCTATGGTGCCTGCTCCCCAGCACTTCAACATCGGACCTCACAGCTTCTACGACTGGTGATTACCGAGCTAGGCCAAAAGCCTAAGCTTGGTGGAGTATGTATTCCCACCGACATCATGTTCACACATTTCATTCCAGTTGTCGGTGTCCACACTTTTTCATTGTATTATCCATGTTTAATTTATTTTCTTGCTTTCTTCTTGTGTGTTTGAAAAACTTTGAGAAAATCCAAAAGCATGTTTCTTGCTTCTTTTTGATTTTTCTTTCTAGTTTAAGTTGTTGTAGCACTGAAAAGAAAACCCAAAAAGATTTCCTTGTTCTTCTTTTACTTGTTGGGAGCTTTCCCGTGTAAATAGTTTTTCTCGTTTTTGCTTTTCACTTTTTCGTTTGCTTGCTTTCAAAAAACCAAAAACTCCAAAAATATTTCAGTGTGTTTCTCTGAATTTCTTTTTCTTTTATTGAGTCTTACCGAGGAGAAGACCACGATGAAAATGCTGAGTGGCTCTCATTTGCATTATTGTTGATCTAACAAAGAGACCATGTTACCTTGTCTTCTGCTCTTGAATAAATGTTTGCAGATTCCAGCTTAGTCCATAGCACTCTTACACTATTATTATTTCAAATCGTTCGGTCATGCAAGTGAAAGGCAATCATGATGATATTAGATGAACTGGCCGTGGCAGAGAGAAATGGGTATGAACTCGACTTGTTTTGTTTTTGTAAATATGTTTAACCTAGTATCCATGCTTCAGCCTATTATGATCAAACATGTTTGCAATGAAAACTAGAGATTATAGTTTCTCATGCCATGCATAAGTAGCTAGGAGTGAATAATGACTTATCTTGGATATCAACATTGCGTTAAAATGATTGTGATGTAGTATGATGATATGGTATCCTCCTCTGAATGTTCGAGTGGCTTAACTTGGCACATGTTCATGCATGTAGTTGAATCAAAACCAACATAGCCTCTATGATATTTATGTTCATGGTGTTCATATCCTACTCATGCTAGTGTCTAATGTTACTTATGTATAAACATGACCGTTGTTGCTCTCTAGCTAGCCGCTTCTCAACCTATTTGCTAGCCTTCGCCTGTACTAAGTGGGAACTCTGCTTGTACATCAAAAACCTGAAACCCAAGTTATTCTAGATGAGTCCATCATACCTACCTATATGCGGTATTACCCTGCCGCCCTAAATAAATTTGCATGTGACACCTCTAAAAACTTCAAATAAATATTCTTTTTGTCCTGGATAGTTCATGGAATGACAGGAGGTAGTCGGTATCTTCCATGAAATCGCCATCGCACGAGAAAAAGGGCGGTAATAGGGATGCCCAGTCCCAAACTGCAAAAAGAAAAGAGCTTACCAATAATCAAACAAAAACTCCCAATGGATTCATAACCTTTACATTTCCGCTTGGGAACCACCACTAGCGTGCTTAGCATGGAAAATATTGATAACTAATGGTCGTGAAGTGAATAAGAAGGGTGCATGTCTCAAAATATCATTTACCTCTGTTTTAAAAATATGAGCTCTGGCACCTCTACAAATCACTACTTCCCTCTGCGAAGGGACTATCCATTTACTTTTATGTTGTGTCATCACCTTCTCAAATAAGCGTCAGAACCTGAGAGCACTACTGTCATGCTGATGCATTGTGTATAGCTAATGTTGGGTGCATCATGACTGGATCTTTTCTACCAAGAATTACAATGTTTAGTTGTTGCTTGAACTTTGGGGGTGCTTTGCATTTATGTTTTGCGGTCTCAGAAAGGGCTAGCGAGATACCACTATTGTCATATTATATCATGGTTGTTTTGACAACGTGTTGCTATTTGAGATATCTTATTATTGCTCTCTAGTTGTTTATGTCATTGATATGAGTTGATATAATTTTTAAGAGTTATTGTCGACATGGTTAGTTATAATCTTTGCTGAAAACCTGAGTGTTGTTTAAGCTTATTTATGAAACAAGAGCGAAAGAGTTCGTAAAAGTTTTTCTTTTTCACTTTCAGTTTATCAACTGAATTGCTTGAGGACAAGCAAAGGTTTAAGCTTGGTGGAGTTGATACGTCTCCAACGTATCTACTTTTCCACTTGTTTTGGACTCTAATTTGCATGATTTGAATGAAACTAACCCTGGACTGACGCTGATTTCAGCAGAACCATCATGGTGTTGTTTTTGTGCAGAAATAAAAGTTCTTGGAATGGAACGGAACTTTGCGAGGATTTTTTATACAATAAAAGAGAATTTCTGGAGCCAGGATGGACCTAAGGGGGGCACCTGGGTGGGCATAACCCACTAGGGCACGCCAGCCCCCCAAGCGCGCCCAGGTGGGTGCTGCACACCTGGTGGCCCTGCTGACCTCCAAACCAACGCTATAAAATCCCATATTTCCAGAAAAAATAAGGGAGAAAGAATTATCGTGTTTCATGAGACGGAGCCGCCGGCAAGCCCTGTTCTTCCTTGGGAGGGTAGATCTAGAGTCCGTTTGGGGCTCCGGAGAGGGGGATCTTCGATCTTCGTCATCACTAACACATCTCCATCACCAATTCCATGATGCTCCCCACCGGGAGTGAGTAATTCCTTCATAGGCTCGCTGGTCGGTGAGGATCTGGATGAGATTCATCATGTAATCGAGTTAGTTTTGTTAGGGCCTGATCCCTAGTATCCACTATGTTCTGAGATTGATGTTGCTATGACTTTGCCATGCTTAATGCTTGTCACTTTGGGCCCGGGTGCCATGATTTCAGATCTGAACCGTTTATGTTATCACCTTTATATCCATGTTCTAGATCCAATCTTGCAAGTTATAGTCACCTACTACGTGTTGTGATCCGGCAACCCCGGAGTGATAGAAATCGAGATCACTCCCGGTGATGACCGTAGTTTGAGGAGTTCATGTGTTCACCATGTGCTAATGCTTTGTTCTGGTTCTCTATTAAAAGGAGGCCTTAATATCCCTTAGTTTCCAATAGGACCCCACTGCCATGGGAGGGTAGGAAAAAAGATGTCATGCAAGTTCTTTCCATAAGCACATATGACTATTTACGGAATACATGCCTACATTATATTTATGAACTGGAGCTAGTGCCGTATCGCCCTAGGTTATAACTGTCTCATGATGAATATCATCCAACGAGTCACCAATCCAATGCCTACAAATTTATCTTATATTGTTCTTGCTAAGTTACTACTATTGCTACTGCTATCATTACTGCTACAATATCGCTGCTATCACTGTTACTGTTACCATTACTACTGCTGCTATCATCACAACTATCATACTACTGTGCTACTAATCACTTTGCTACAGATAATTAATCTCCAGGTGTGGTTGAATTGACAACTCAACTGCTAATACTTTCAAATATTCTTTGGCTCCCCTTGTGTTGAATCTATAAATTTGGGTTGAATACTCTACCCTCGAAAACTGTTGCGATCCCCTATACCTGTGGGTTATCATCTCGCTATCTTCAAGATGTTTTGCTTTCTTTGCTGCAATATATGTTGGGTTTGTCTCACAACCTTTAGCAGACTTGTGCATGCCATCAGGCATCTCACCCTGAAACAAGTAGAGAGATGACAAGTTTTGCACGTGCATCAACAAAGATGATTATTGTGCTGTTAATTCCATCCAATTTCAAATTAGAAAGTAAAGAGTAAGTTCAAAATATCAATAGCATAATTTGGCATTGTTCATAATGCGGTGCTTCACCACACTACTGGATTACCATGTCAACATAACAAGCATAGATGAAGGGCAAAGACAATCATTGTATATATTTTGGTTAATGTGCATGGCATGTTGTTCATATCATCAGCCACATCAGTAAGATAAAACAAGTGATGACGAGGTGCAAATATGGGCTGCTTCACCACACACTAGATTATAGATCCACAAAAACAAGCATACATATAGGGAGTATTTAGTAATGTGCATGGTATGAATAAGGAATTTGGTTTTACAAGTAAAACTTGGAACTTACGGTTGTTGCGAACATGGATTTCGATAGAAACAACGAACTAAACAATAGTTAATGATAGGGAGTATGAGCAAATTAAACAACAGTTGATGATAAAGGCTTTAGAAGGACTGACTTACATTAACAGTTAACACCGGATTTATAATCCCCTTCTCCATGTCAAGGGAAGGATAACTCAAGAATTTCAACACATAATCTTCTTCATAAGCATTACCTGTACTCTACATTTTGTAGAGAGTAATTATAGATATGATAATACTGGAAGGGATAGAGGATATGAAGATAAGATGCAGATTGATACTACATAATCAACTACCAATCCCTGGAAGTACAAGCATTACAGGACAAAATGTACTGACAAGACCAATGGGCTACACTTCTCCACAGACATTGTCTGTGTATTCGACTTTTTGGTAAGATTAAATATAGATCTGATATTTTTTAGTAAATGGTGGGCGAGGGAGATAAGATGCAGAATGCTACACAATGAACCAATCCCTCTTCCCATAATATAAGTGTTTTGAACACTGGTGTACTGTACAAAACGTTCTTATATTATGGGATGGAGGGAGTAGCTGTTAATGTAAGTACAGTGATAGACGACGTTCAATCCTTACAAGAGGACTGCAGATCTAAACCTCTTCAAAAGCATTGGGTTTATTCAAAATTTATGTAAGAGTCCATACGGATCCTATAATGTCCACCAAATGGACGATAACGAGGCTAACATGTGCAGTGATGCTACACAATCAACCAGCTATGAAAGTAAGTATGGTCATACAGGGCAAGAGGCACTCACAAGAGCAATGCAGTGTGCAGTATAGTTGCGAGATTCTGTGGTCCCTTGAGAATGAATGCTCTTCTGCAAACAGTTTTCGTACAAGTGAGACGTTAAGGCACATGCAGAGATGTAGTTCAAATTGTGATGTGGTATCATAGATAATACCTTACGCTGCAAACGAGACCAATGTGTAACAAGATTATTCCAGTCACTGTCTGATAAATGTAGTACCAGAGACTTTACAAAAATTTTGTTTAGAGGCTTGCCATCAAAGTGTGCTTGCCTCAGGTAGGAACGATACTTCATAAACGAGTGCTTGAAAAGCGCAACCAACCCTTGCTCGTCGCCTTGTCTTGACAATCCAGTTTGGTCCTTGCCTATTTAAAAGAATGAAATCTTGTGTCTTTTGTCAGCAGAAAAATATGCAGTAATTACCATGAATAACATTAGTACATTACTTAAGCTTAAGTTGCGGAGGAAGATTGGAAATTGTTCTTCGTCTGTGGTATAATCTTACCATGAAGGAAAGATGCACACAAAGTTCCTGACAACAATATAAGCTTCATCTTGTAAACTGGGAAGAAGTGGAACAGGAGTCCTATTTGCTGCAATTGGGGCTCTCTCTCGTTCGAAAAGGGATTTGGCAACTGGATTTGGTGTACTCTTTGCTTGAATGGGGGTTTTGCGTCATAGAGGTGGTGCTATGTCAACTGGCATCATCATAATGTTTGCAGCAGTTAGGGTCTGCTGAGTTGGGGCATCAGAGATGGCCAGTGTAGTAGGGCTAGAGTCTGCTAGAGTTTTGGTCGTGTTTTCTGGGTCTGGTGATATTGCAACTACACCTAATGGGCTTTTGATTTATCAGGTGTCACTACCTTTTCCAAATACTTTGTTTGTGCTCCTCCGCGATCAGCAAACGCCCTCTTCCTTTTAAATGTTTGATACACAAGAACAACATTTGAATGGATAAATATGGTAGGATGACAGATGGAATATGTACTGAAAATGGATAGGCAGGGTGTATTCACATACATAATGTGTAAACTAAGCTAATGGCAGTGCAACAAAGTAGAAGCAATGCAAAGCATCAGTTGCAAGATATGTGCGACCAATATAACCTAAAAGTTAGAGCAAGCACCTTGATGGGTGAATAAGATAGGGCATCTGCCTCTGACTCCTCCACTAGGGAGCTACATTGACTTAGGTCTCCCTCTAGCTCAGATTCACTGTTAGGATCATATTCTGAGCATGAATCTATAGGTGGAGAGCGTTCGCATTGCATTGCATCCAAACTTGATTTCAGTCCCTTAATGCCAAGTTTGACAGCCATGGCATTGTTCTGCTTTATTATTTTCATGCGCGCAAGCTCATAATCATTATGATGATGTTCAGTATCTGAGATTCTTGAAAACATAAAAAGTAGTCAGATCATCTATGGAATGCATTGCGGATTCAACTCGAAGAGTGTCTCCCTATAAACCCTTGCATATGCAAAGTTCACCCCCAACTGTGCTGACCAGACCACACACACAAATACAAACCTCTTATGTCTCTATAACAGGCAGACACACATTTCAAAACTGAAGTAGGAACATTAGAATCATATCAAATTCATATTTGAATAAATAAACCAAGGAATTATGAGTGGCATAATGTTTAACTTCAAGGGTGGAGTGCTAGTAGTGCGACACAAAGCAAGTAGGCAGATTGTATTCCATGTAGAAGATCGTAGTCTATGTAAAATGTGGAAATGACACTTTCTTTCTATACAATGCAGTGTTTGTTGCCCACACATGATGGAAGAGATCACACAGAGAAATACTATTCACTCATGTCTACGGTTCCAATATTTTGAAACAGGGTGATCCACCCTAAAAGAATATTGACAACAAATATGACAAGACAAGCATAGATGTTGTGAATCAATCATTACTTGTGAGCTTACTAAGACAAGTATGCAAAATTGTAACTGCAGTAAGAGACCATCCAAAATCTAAATCAAGAAGTTGGTCTAGCACTTATTGTTTGCAACTAATCGACATGAATAATTGGATATCATATCTAATGAGTAAGAAAGACAAGTAAAATTTTCAATAAACCTGGCCTGCAGTAGTAATCTGGGTCAATGTCACTATGACCAACAATCCAAAATGACTAGTGTCTATTCCTAGGGCTGGAATTTTGAAACCCTATGAACTTTACAGGTACTAAAGATTACTGAAATACATCTGAACCATTAAGTGTAGGTAGCACTCAGTACACAACAAACCCTCATGACAGTCCTGCCTAATGAGTAATGAATCAATTAGAAAATGGGTGATGAGGAGTGGTTGCTGAGTGTTGAGGACATATCTCAGGATAGATCGGGTTGGATTAGTGGCTACTGCACGCCTGAGCCCTGAACGGACTTGGAAGGTAGGCACGGCGGCGCGCCCGGGCACCGGTGACGCTGTTGGGCGAACGACTCCTGGCCTCCTGTTAGTCCGGCGTCTCCTCCTAGAGTCATGTCGTTTGGGGACGGCAAGTCACCGGCAAGGCAGGCGGCTGGGGGCGAGTAGAGATCGGAAGCGTAGTAGAACAGAGGGGAATCGGGCCCTGGGCCGACCCAGAATCCTAGGGTGGGTCGTGGCCCATCGTGGGCACCCTGTAGATACACACCCGAGCCGCGTACATGCATTTTTGAAACTAAATTAGGAACATTTAGCTGACCAATTAAACGACTCTGTTTTAATAATATCAGATTCGTATTTGAATAACTAAGCTTGTTTAGCTTGATGGGTGGAGTAGTGCTATTATGACACGAAGCACGTACGCTGATCCTATAGTGATCATAAAAGGGGGAAACCCTAAGCATTTTTTTTGAGCAAAAGAGGGTTTCCGCTCCGATTTCTATTAAGAAAACCACCACAAAACTAACATGATCAATTAAACCCTAAGCATGATCAATTAAACCCTATTATGACTGTGCCATGGCAGATTTAAAGCCGCAAGCCGCAGAAATGCTATTTACCATCCATTGTTTGCTTCAAACTAAGAACTAAATTCTAAGAGCTAAAAACAAAGTATAGTAACCAAGTTACAATCTATTTTCTGGTTGAGATAAAAAAGTTGAGCAGATATGAAGTACCACCTCTCTTGTGGCGCCGTGTAGGCATCGGGGGTGCGATGGCTGTCTGTGGCGTTGAAGTAGATCTGTGATGGTAGACGGGTGCATTGGGGGATAAGTCCTGTTGCAGTGGACGAGAAGGTCGTGTGAGCGGCCCCGGCAAAGAGGTCAACGGCGCTGATGAAGCGAGAGGACGCGATGCAAGGCTCCTGATCTGTCGCCGTGGATGAGAAACGTCCATCTCTAGCAGTGGACAACGCGGTCTTCATAGGCGCTCCGGCATGGTGGAGGACGGTGGCGATGGATGGGTTGGAGGACGGCTACGATGGCGAACGGAGGAGGCTGGTGTGGGGATGGTGTTCTAGTGCGGACGGTCTATGAATGGGAAAATGGAGGGAGAGGTACGGGGAACCATGTTTTTGGGACACGCCTGTCTGAAATATGGGAAAGTTACGAACTTAGCCCCCGTTTAAAATTTGGACGTCTCATCGATTGGGGATAGGACGGTAATCTCGCATCTCCCCAATATTTGCCCAGAGCGATTTTGGGCGAGGAGAGGGTGTTTTGGTGCCCATGGTTGGCGCCCACGGTGTATGAACGGGGCTGACAGGTAGGGCGGTTGTGTCACGTCTGAGTGAAGTTACGAACCTGTCCCTATTGAAAATATTTGCCTCCATCAATTTAGGCTGAGTCGAGTTTGTTTTTCTGCCCACCGTGTATGAATGGGTAAATGGAGGGAGAGACAAACGTCTTTCGGACGAGCTTGAATCAAATGTGTTTTGCCACCCATGTTTGGCGCCCACCGTGTCGGAATGGGCCAGAGGCGGTCGTGTCACGTCTAGTTGAAGTTACTAACCTACCTCTATTGAGAGCAGTGGAAATCGGGCCAACGGATTGTCCATGTAAGGTGTAGACAGTAATTTCCATCTCCCAAACACTGGCTTTGGGCAGCCGATGTGGGATTGGACATTTTATCGCTTCTTTTGAATTTTGGGACAATAAGCATCCATGTTTACCCTGGCAACTAAATTCGAATCCATTTTGTATTCCTATACGAATCTTTATAAATCATTCTATGTGTTTTTATATATCTTCAAAATCACGACAAAGATGTATTCCACTATCATATGTTAATATGATTTACAAAAGCTGATACTCGAATTCAGAAGCTAGAATCCAGTTTAAGGTGAATTTGAATATTTGAAACCACATTATGTCCAACTCAAGTGTCACATGTAGCATAATGTGTACTTCCATTAAGATATGTACACAAGCGATGTCTCAGGATTCAATCGAGTCAATCAACCAATAATGTACAAAACTAACAGACATATAAACACTTATAGAGTATATGGATCAATAATATCAACTAACATACATAAGCCAGGCCGATGTACATTTTTTTTGCTAGAAGAGCATCTTTTTTGTAGCGAAGCTAGTACAACATCTTGGCCCTTTCAGATGCGTACCACTTAAGGACCATTTACACTACTATTATTGCTGAATGCACATTCAGCCCGATTGGCATATTTGTGGGTCTGACACAACAATCAAAATGTCTCAGAGTCTTATCAATTAATACAGACTTGTGCTAAAAAATTACAACAAAAAAACAATTATTACATGATCTCTAAAACAAATGGTTTGATCGATTACATAAACAAACAACACAAAGGTTATTCAACGATGGAAAGAACATTTCACCTATGATTTACCAAGTGGCAATTTAATTTCCTTCTTTTCCTTTAGGACCTTAACAATGCGGTCAGTCTCATCTTGCTTCGTTTTGAAATCCACCAAATATTTAATGGTAGTCTTGAGTACTGCTTGTGATTGTGCTGTTTGCTTCCTCAACATGTCAACTTCATATCTAAGTGCATAAGCAGAATCTCTTTCTACCAATAGTTTAGCCTCTAGAGCATCAACAGTTGGCAATCCATGATGCACAATGGGGCCAGTGCCACTGATGTGGGATGATACAACATCCATGTGGACCTCGCTCTTTGATCTTGGGCTAACCTATTTTGCCATTAAAGTTCTGATTGGATTCTGAAATGTTGAAGTTAGCAAAACATCTCAACTTGGAGTTATAACAGCAAACCAGTTAAACAAACAAGGAATTAAAGAGTTTCAATTGGATGCTGAAAAGTAGTTATTAACATCATT
Organism: Triticum aestivum; assembly: GCF_018294505.1. Classification (NCBI taxonomy): domain Eukaryota; kingdom Viridiplantae; phylum Streptophyta; class Magnoliopsida; order Poales; family Poaceae; genus Triticum; species Triticum aestivum. The sequence goes on from NC_057813.1 coordinate 388,457,903, forward strand.
CTAACCAGTTGCAGTAGCAAAGCAGTTAAACAAACAAGTTTTGCAAAAGGTACCTGCTGTGGCATTGGAGTTTCTCTTGGATCCTAAAAAGTTGAGTAGCCAGCAATGTGATTAGAGCAACCGGTTGCAGTAGCAAAGCAGTTAAACAAACAAGTTTTGCAAAAGGAACATGTTATGGCATTGGAGTTTCTCTTGGATCCTGAAAAGTTGAGTAGTCAGTAACTTGATTAGAGCAACAAGTTACATCAGCAAACCTGTTACACAAATATATTTTTGAAAATATATCTGTTGTGCAATTGGACTTCCAATTGGATCCTGAAAACTTGAAGTTGGTAAGATGATTACAGCAACAAGTTGCAGCAGCAAACCAGGTAAACAAGGAAGTTTCTGAAAACATACCTGTTGTGTCAACAGAGTTTCAGTTGGATCATGCAAACTTGAATGTTAGCAATCATAAATAAAGTGTTGCAAGAGCCATAAGAAACTAACATCAAACTAGTAAAACTAACCAGTTTTGGCAACGTATTTAATTACACATGAACTAGTAAAAAACTAACAAGTTCTTGGCAACGTATTAAAGTAACAAGTCGGTACCGTTTACCAGCAACACAGACATCTATAAATTTCTTTGATGTAAGCAAAATGATTCCAACACATATATAAGTTAAAAAGATGGTGTCCCTCATATAAACCTGACCATTGTCTATCTATGAACATGCAAACATTACTAGCGCTACAAGTGATAACAGCAAACCATTTAAACAAACATGGTATCAGAACGTAAATTACACGTGAATTCTGCTGCACCCTAGAAGTACATATGGCCAGCTATCTACATGCTTAAGTAGCTATTTTTAAGTTCAGGAAAACATGTAATTCTTAACAGTAAGTATCAAACACATAGATAGGCGCAGTCTATAATAGGATTAACAAGCTATGGCATTATGTAATCAGTAGCAAACTAAATTAAGCCAAGCAATGTAATTGAACAATTTTGCAATAAGTGGCTAACTAAAATTCCGAGAAGTAGGTAGCTGAACTTATGCTAGCTGTTTGTACAGGCACATTGCAACTTCTTTTTTGCTTACAAGGTTCTACGAAGGAGTCCATGGCATCAATTGTTTGGATACGCAGTCCCAATACTTCTTTCCTCCCACACTGCATTGGTAAGTCGAATGGTTAATCTGATAAGATGGTGCGTCCTTGATATGTTATATGAGGACGGGTTGTCAGACTAGTTGTAGCCGAACACATCACACGGGCTTTTACTGTATATTTCATGCGGTTACATTTGGCATATCGAGATCTAAGAAATCTAGAATAGGAAGAAAAGACTGGCATCCTTCACATTATTGGCGAACTCAGTTCATAGAAACAATCAATTCAACCATTCTGTGGGTAAATGAAAAGCGCCACTAGAATATTTTTCACTACCCCAATCATACACGCAAAAAGGGGTGACGCCACCGTAGGGGCTGGTATGGGCGGCCGCCTCGGGTGGTTGGAAAGTGTGCAGCTAGTTTGGGTCGTCCAGGTTGGCCCTAGCTAGTTTTGTTCGTCCCAACGTACGAGCAGGCAATGTAAAAAATGAAGAAAAACGTTTCAATTTGGATAGGCCAATAATGTAAGTGCATGGCAGGCCCTACAGCAGGCTCGTGGCCCACACGAGTGCCTCCCATATCGATCGATAGCAGGAAAAATCCCAATTCGTTTGCTCCAGCCCCAAGTCTGGTTCACTCCTAACCTAGCTGCCGCTGGACCGACCGACACAACACTTCCTCGCACCCTCATTGGATGCCGGTCGCTGGGCTTCAAGTGAATGGACAGACAAGAAGATGAAGATCCAACCCTGGGTGTAGCCTGCGTGGGAGGCAGCGGCGGCAGCACGGGCATGGCATCGAGCTTGCGTAAACAAACAATCACAGCTTGCAAGAGCAGCATGCACAACAAGCAGGTAAATCACATCCCTAATTATATCTAATTCAACAGTTCAATTTCTGGCCAATAGTTAAACCTCACGGTGTTGTAAAACTTCTTGTATGTAGGGAATCTATGAGAAAATGAAACAAATTTCTACTTATTTTATAACTCCCCTAATCAATACTGAACTTGAAGGAAATATGCCTAGCATCAATAATAAAGTTATTATTTATTTCCTTATTTCATGATAAATGTTTATTATTCATGCTAGGATTGTATTAACCGGAAACTTAGTACATGTGTGAATACGTAGACAAAACATAGTGTCCCTAGTATGCCTCTACTTGACTAGCTCGTTAATCAAAGATGGTTATGTTTTCTAACCATAGTCATGTGTTGTCATTTGATGAACGGGATCACATCATTAGGAGAATGATGTGGTGGACAAGACCCATCCGTTAGCTTAGCATCATGATCATTACAGTTTCATTGCTACTGCTTTCTTCATGACTTATACATGTTCCTCAGACTATGAGATTATGCAACTCCCAAATACCGGAGGAACACTTTGTGTGCTACCAAACGTCACAACATAAAAGGGTGATTGTAAAGGTGCTCTACAAGTGTCTCCGAAGGTGTTTGTTGGGTTGGCATAGATCAAGATTAGGATTTGTCACTCCGTGTTTCGGAGAGGTATCTCTAGGTCCTCTCGGTAATACTCATCACTATAAGCCTTGCAAGCAATGTGACTAATGAGTTAGTTGCGGGATAAAATATTACGGAACAAGTAAAGAGATTTGCCGGTAACGAGATTGAACTAGGTATGATGATACCGACGATCGAATCTTGGGCAAGTAACATACCGATGACAAAGGGAACAACATATGTTGTTATGCGGTTTGACCGATAAAGATCTTCGTAGAATATGTAGGAACCTATATGAGCATCCAGGTTCCGCTATTGGTTATTGACCGGAGACGTGTCTCGGTCATGTCTACGTTGTTCTCGAACTTGTAGGGTCCGCACGCTTAACGTTCAATGAAGATTGGTATTATGAGTTTATGTGATATGATATGTATTATGAGTTTATGTGATATGATGTATTCCTTATGAACTGTGGTTTGGCAAGAAACCAAAGTTGTCATTTCTTAAAGTTTGGGGCTGCGATGCTTATGTGAAAAAGCTTCAACCTGATAAGCTCGAACCCAAATCGGAGAAATGTGTATTCATAAGATACCCAAAGGAAACTGTTGGGTACACCTTCTATCATAGATCTGAAGGCAAGATCGTTGCTAAGAATGGATCCTTTCTAGAGAAGGAGTTTCTCTCAAAAGAAGTGAGTGGGAAGAAAGTAGAACTTGATGAGGTAATTATACCTTCTCCCGAATTGGAAAGTAGCTCATCACAGAAATCAGTTTCAGTGATTCATACACCAATTAGTGAGGAAGCTAATGATGATGATCATGAAACTTCAGATCAAGTTACTACAGAACCTCGTAGGTCTTCCAGAGTATGGTCCGCACCAGAATGGTACGGTAATCCTATTCTGGAAGTCATGTTACTAGACCATGATGAACCTACGAACTATGAGGAAGCAATGATGAGCCCAGATTCCGCGAAATGGCTTGAGGCCATGAAATCTGAGATGGGATCCATGTATGAGAACAAAGTGTGGACTTTGGTGGACTTGCCCAATGATCGGCAAGCCATAGAATATAAATGGATCTTCAAGAGGAAGACAAACGCTGATAGTAGTGTTACTATCTACGAAACTCGACTTGTCGCAAAAGGTTTTCGACAAGTTCAAGGTGTTGACTACAATGATATTTTCTCAACTGTAGCGATGCTTAAATCCGTCCGAATCATGTTAGCAATTGCCATATTTTATGAAATTTGGCAAATGGATATAAAAACTGCATTCCTTAAATGGATATTTCTTAAAGAAGAATTGTATATGATGCAACCAGAAGGTTTTGTCGATCCAAAGGGTGCTAACAAAGTGTGCAAGCTCCAGCGATCCATTTATGGACTGGTGCAAGCCTCTCGGAGTTGGAATAAATGCTTTGATAGGGTGATCAAAGCATATGGTTTTATACAGACTTTTGGAGAAGCGTGTATTTACAAGAAAGTGAGTGGGAGCTCTGTAGCATTTCTAATATTATATGTGGATGACATATTGTTGATTGGAAATTATATAGAATTTCTGGATAGCATAAAGGGATACTTGAATAAGAGTTTTTCATTGAAAGACCTTGGTGAAGCTTCTTACAAATTGGGCATCAAGTTCTATAGAGATAGATCAAGACGCTTGATAAGATTTTTCGATGAGTAAATACCTTGACAAGTTTTTGAAAGAGTTCAAAATGGATTAGTCAAAGAAGGAATTCTTGTCTGTATTACAAGGTGTAAAGTTGAGTAAGAATCAAAGCCCGACCACGGCAGAAGATAGAAAGAGAATGAAAGTCATTCCCTATGCCACAGTCATAGGATCTATAAAGTATGTTGTGTTGTGTACCAGACCTATTGTGTACCTTGACATGAGTTTGGCAAGGGGGTACAATAGTGATCTAAGAGTAGATCACTGGACAACGGTCAAAATTATCCTTAGTGAGGACAAAGGAAATATTTCTCGGTGATGGGGGTGATAAAGAGTTTGTCCTGAAGAGTTACGTTGATGCAAGCTTTTACACCAATCTAGATGACTCTAAGTCTCAATCTGGATACATATTGAAAGTGGGAGCAATTAGCTAGAGTAGCTCCATGCAGAGCATTGTAGACATAGAATATTTGCAAAATACATACAACTCTGATTGTGACAGACCCATTGACTAAACTTCTCTCACGAGCAAAACATGATCACACCTTAGTACTCTTTGGGTGCTAATCACATAGCGATGTGAACTAGATTATTCACTCTAGTAAACCCTTTGGGTGTTGGTCACATGGCTATGTGAACTATGGGTGTTAATCACATACAGATGTGAACTATTGGTGTTAAATCACATGGCGATGTGAAATAGATTATTGACTCTAGTGCAAGTGGGAGACTGAAGGAAATATGCCCTAGAGGCAATAATAAAGGTATTATTTAGTTCCTTATTTCATGATAAATGTTTATTATTCATGCTAGAATTGTATTAACCGGAAACTTAGTACATGTGTGAATACATAGACAAAACATAGTGTCCATAGTATGCCTCTACTTGACTAGCTCATTAATCAAAGATGGTTATGTTTTCTAACCATAGACATGTTTTGTCATTTTATGAACGGGATCACATCATTAGGAGAATGATGTGATGGACAAGACCCATCTGTTAGCTTAGCATCATGATCGCTACAGTTTCATTGCTACTGCTTTCTTCATGACTTATACATGTTCCTCGGACTATGAGATTATGCAACTCCAGAATACTGGAGAAACACTTTGTGTGCTACCAAACATCACAATGTAAAAGGGTGATTATAAAGGTGCTCTACAGGTGTCTCTGAAGGTGTTTGTTGGGTTGGCATAGATCAATATTAGGATTTGTCATTCCGTGTTTCGGAGAGGTATCTCTGGGCCCTCTCAGTAATGCTCATCACTATAAGCCTCACAAGCAATGTGACTAATGAGTTAGTTGCGGGATGAAGTATTACGGAACGAGTAAAGAGACTTTCCGGTAACGAGATTGAACTAGGTATGATGATACCGACGATCAAATCTCGGGCGAGTAACATACCGATGACAAAGGGAACAACGTATGTTGTTATGCGGTTTGACCGATAAAGATCTTCATAGAATATGTAGGAACCAATATGAGCATCTAGGTTCCGCTATTGGTTATTGACCGGAGATGTGTCTCGGTCATGTTTACATAGTTCTCGAACCCGTAGGGTCCGCACGCTTAACGTTCGATGACGATTGGTATTATGAGTTTATGTGATATGATGTACCGAAGATTGTCCGGAGTCCCGGATGTGATCACGGACATGACGAGGAGTCTCGAAATGGTCGAGACATAAAGATTGATATATTGGACGACCATGTTCGGACACCGAAAATGTTCCAGATAAGTTTCGGATAAAACCGGAGTATCGGGGGTTACGGGAACCCCCCGGGAAGCTATTGGGCCTCATGGGCCTTAGTGGAGAAGAGAGATGGCCGGCAAGGAGGTGGCACGCGCCCACCTTGCCCTAGTCCTAATTGGACAATGGGAGGGGGCGCCCCCCTCTCCTTCCTTCTCTCCTCCTCCTCATTTCCCCTTATCCTTGTTGGAATAGGAAGGGGGGGGGGGCAAAACCTACTTGGAGTAGGATTGCCCCCCCTTGGCGCGCCTCCTCCCCTGGCCGGCCTCCTCCTCCCTCCCTCCTTTATATACGGGGAGGGGGGCACCCCATAGACATAGAAGTTGATCTTTTAGCCGTGTGTGATGCCCCCCTCCAAAGTTACACACCTCGGTCATATTGTCATAGTGCTTAGGCGAAGCCCTTCGCCGATAACTTCATCATCACCATCGCGACGCCATCGTGTTGACAAAACTCTCCCTCGGCCTCAACTGGATCAAGAGTACGAGGGACGTCACTGAGCTGTACGTGTGCTGAACGCGGAGGTGCCGTATGTCCGATACTTGGATCGGTTGGATCACGAAGACGTTCGACTTCATCAACCGCATTATTGAAACACTTCCACTTTCGGTCTACGAGGGTACATGGACACACTCTCCCCTCTCGTTGCTATGCATCGCCTAGATAGATCTTGTGTGATCGTAGGAATTTTTTTGAAATTACTGCGTTCCCCAACAGAACTAACTGAACCTGATGTATCTAATCAAGTTTCTGGTGTACAAGCTCATGTTGTTCTTGAGCCTGAAGTGTCTAATGAACAGATTGCTAATGAAGGATTTGACACAAACATTTTACATGCTCCTGGTGATGAACCTATAGTGTCTAATGAGGGATCTAATGCAAGCATTTTGCAAGCTCCCATTGAAGGATTTAGTGTCTAATGATGATCTGCTATGTTGACAGAGACATAGAGATTTGTAGGCATTGATGACAAGCAAATTATAGTACATTTTCATGGCTTGAGGAAACGTCGAGGCCATCTACCATAAAGTCCCTGTATCATGACAACGTAGCATAAATACTTTTCTAATATGTTGTTTGAAACTATTGGCATACTTGTGCGGGATAGATATATTGATATGTAGTTTGTGCACTGGTTATAGGTGCAATTACACTTTGATATTTTCAGCCAGAGAATGAATAATTCAAGCAGGCACAGACCATGTTAGTAGTCCTTGTACACCATGTTGCATTTTGTGTTTTTTGGTGCTTACATCATTTAGTGTTTTATAATCTGGAACTATTTTGGATCATAAGCTGGTTTTCGAAGTGCATGTAGCTTCACATTTCTCAAGTTATGTTGATTTTCGGAGTGCAAGTGCCTTCGTATCTTTTAAGTTAAAATTTTGCCCCTGGTAACTTGAATTCATGGATCCGCCACTACACACAAATCATACACGCAGGCCAGTACGAATTAAATGAAATGCAGGGACTTACTCTAGCTTGTTGTACATGCTCACTGCAGCTCTGCTTGCGCTTGGGATGTTCCATGTACAAGTCCATGTTACCACTTGCTTGGATGTGCAGGCCTTGTGCTCCTTGCATCCCCCTCTGCATTTTTGACATGGCAAATGGTTGATCAAATAAGAGGAATTGACCTTGCTGTTGTACCAAAGGACAGGTACTTACAAGGTTATACCGGTGTGCAGGATGTGTACCAGATCCCGTAGCGCCGTCATGCTTCGCTAAGAAATGGTTTTGCTTATTTCAAATGATATATCTAGAAGAAATAAGAGTTAAAGTCAGAGTTGCATAGGCGTGTAAAGCTAAGAGAGCAGTGAAAGGATATCAAAACATCATCGGAACAGTGCACAAGGGAGTGATATGTGGATACCTAGTTCGGGCTGGCGTTTGGGCATGCTCGCCTAGCTAGAGTGTGGGTCACTTCAGAGCCGTTGAGGGTGATGCATTGGCGTTGGCTGGCCGCACACGGATGCAGATCTTCAGTGGCAGTGGAGCACTATGATGCGGTGGACGAGACCGTTGGTGAAGCCCCAACGGCCTCGGGGAGCGGAGGTGCGACGATGTGCTCGGTGAAGTAGCCCCAGTGAGGTGGGAGACGACATTGGTGAAGCGCGCCTGATGCGGTGGAAGTCGGTGTTTGTGAGGCACGTCGGTTGCGGCGGCCAACATTGTCGGTGGACCACCTGGTGCGGTGGACGAGGGCGTAGACAAGGTAGCTCCGATGCGGTGGTGAAGCATGACCGTCGTCTTCATCGTCGTCGTTCGACACAAAGGTGGGTAAAGGACGAGACGAGGGGAAATTTGAACTTTGCTTGGGTTGGCAGTGAATTAGGGATTTGAGCGCTCTGGGCGCGGAAGGGGACGGTGGAGAAGGGAGATTTTGCAGGGCTAGAATTGGGGCCGCCAGATATTTCAATCCGAAACATGGAAGTGCGAACCTATTTTGTCATCGTTCTTTTTTTTGGGGGGGGAGGGAGGGGGTGGCTGGTTGCTAGCGTCCGTACGACACACGCGGCCACCACGGCACAACCCTGGTCTGCCTGATGCGCCTACATTTGAGAATGCAAACGAATCTTCTTCCATTTGCAAATGAATCTGTATGTATTACCATGCCTTTTTTCCTTGCAAATAATTAGTCATTCGAAACGAGATACTATAAATTGATTAATGAGGAGTTATTGGAACTAGAGTGTGTGTCACATAGCGATCTCCAATTCTAACGTGGATTTTGCATTTCACGGCATCCATGCTACTTTTTTAATACAAATTCATATGTATATGATGAACACCATGGTAGTGAGAAAACTTTGGATGGATTCAAACATATGACCTACAAAATAGCACAACAATCGAGTCAATGTCAACTTTTCCAAACCTAGTATGGTACGAATTTGAAATAATTATGGAAGCCATTTGCATGGTCCTCAATTCAAATCTTACAATGTACACTAAATTGAAACGTCAATATTAAGTCTTGTACTATCTACATTCAAATGTTGTTTTTAGCCCCACCCCCCTCGGCACACACTCTACATACTTCCTGTATCAATCAATCTTCCTCTCCTAACCACCTTAGGAAGCTATTGGTTTTCGGCACACGTTCATTCTTTCTCTACATGTTTCGATCTCTAACTCTCTCAACTACACAACCCCCTTTTTCCACTCTGTTACCAAATGTATCTAGCTCACACACCCGCCATTGCACTCCATGCCGAGCTCTCTCTCTCTCTCCCTCTCTCTCTCTCTCTCTCTCTCTCTCTCTCTCTCCCTCCCATCCTCTCTTGCTAGATACATGCATTGCCTATGTAGACGCCCCCTCTCATACGCACGCACACACTTTGTCTATCTAGGTCACTATCTCGAGACTTCTCACTCTTTCTTCCACATGGCGGGCCACACTCACTCAATCTCGCTCTCTTTATCTAAGTCTCGATTAACCTCGCTTTCTTCCACGCACAAATGATATATCTCCCTGTTCGGGCCTCGATCGACACACTCTATACTCTCTCACGCACATTGTCTATCTAGGTCAGTTCATCCAAGCCGCTCCCACTCTTTTGACCTCATGGCAGGCCATGCTCGCTCAATCTCTCTCTCTCTATTTCTCTCTCTACATGTCTCAATTGACCTCGCTCTTTCTCGGACACAAACGAGATATCTCCATGTTTGAGCCCAATTCGACATATTCATATTGTATACTCTCTCATGCACATTGTCTATCTAGGTCACTCTCTCCAACCCGTCTTACTCTTTCGATCGCACGATGACCCACACTCTCTCAATCTCTCTCCCTTTATATATGTAATCGATTGACCTTGCTTCCTCCCACACACAAAATATATCTACATGTCTGTGACTGGATCATCTCTCAAGCTCTATCTTACAGCCGTCACCGTTCCAAAATGCTCAATCGGACAATATCTCTCCATAGCATATATATCTTTTCAACGAATACCGGACCACACTCACTTTGTCTCACTATCTATCCATGTCTCGGTTGACCTCGCTTTCTCACGCCGTATCTTCCACACATTGAAGCTACCTCTCCATCCCTCGTAGAGCCGGAGCTATTTACATTGCGAGGGGGATTCCAACCTTGGATTAATTTGTGAAGGCATTTATTGCGGTGGGTTTAGATTATATTTTCGTACCATTCGGCCCACAACTATCCAAACATCATTGCAACCCCCGCACCTCCCCCAATTGATTTCCCTCTGCCTTGGTCATCGCTCTCTTGCACATCCTTTCTCATCTTCAATGTCACACCATGGTATTTTTGCAAAAAACTTTGTTGTTCTCTTTAATTATTACAAATAAGCTACAAAAACTACACACCAATAGTCCACCTGTAATGGAACAAATTTCGACCCACAAATTAAAGTGCTACAAACTACACACTGAGGGGCCCACCTATCATGGAACAAATTTGGACCCATATATAAATTAAAAATTAAAAAGGACGAGGATCGAACATGCGACCAGGGCCTTCAAGCCGCACATCAATAGACAACATAGTACAACAACGTTTGTTGTACCCCTCTTTGTTGATACAATGTTTTTATATTAGCACAACCTATTTAATGGATAACATGTTTTAATATTATTTTTAGTACATTAGTGGGACCGGCTCGTTAGCATGTACTATTTGCCGTCACTTACTGGTGGGTTCCATGTCTGCTCTCTCTCTTCCCTCCCCTTATACGTTTAGACGCACAGGAAAACACGAAGAACTCGTAGGCGATGCTGCTGTTGTCCATATCTGGACGCGTTCACAAGTTACGGCACCAGTTTCATGTACTAGTAGTACTAGGCAATGTGTACGTGCAATGCACGTCAATTTGGAAGTACATCAAGTGCATGCGGATATTAAGTAGGATATTATTTGCGTGTTATCATGTGATTAGCACTATTTTTGGCATGAAATTAGCTGCACGCTAAACGTGTTGAGCGCTCGACATTGAATTAGGCTAGGGCGTTGGACTAACATGATTTGATGGCCGAGCTTAATTGGATCTGCCCCTTTCATATAGATGGTATAGATATAGATTATACATGTAACAAGTTTAGGAACAAAAGTGACCGTGACGGACAAATTATCTAGCACTGTATATTTATCTACTACTCCGTAATAATTAAATGCATTGATGAATAAATGTATCTCCTAGTGCTCAAACAAGGGGACTGGTCGCGCCCTATAAGTATTTGGAACTGACTTCCCTCAGAAAATATTTGGAATTGACGTGGTATTTAATATGAAATGTTTTCGATGAGAAGGAATACATGTGGCTTGATGACGTTTTATATTTAACTTTATACGGCTTTAGGGGAACATTCAATCGATCAAACCATAGATGTCAAGTCTGACTCCGACTTTACATTCATACGACGATCGATCTAAAAATAAATGGAAATGATAAACGTTCGTATTTTAAGCATGGCAATCCAAACGTTTTTCATGGCAAATTTAGATTACGCGGTGGCGGTGGGGGCATCTTGCGGTGGGAAGCGGCTCGTCTGCTGTGCTCTGTGTGTCATCGGGCCACTGACTGACGGTGACGGCGATGGCGGCATCTTGCATCGTTGTTGGCGTACTCCTTGACGTTGGCCCTAGCTTCAAGGAAGGCCAGAATGTTCTGTACTTCGGTCTCCAGGAGCGAATCAATTGGCGGGAGGAGGCAACTGGCGTTGTTTCAAGGAAGCGGTCGACGGCAGCCATCCATGCCGCTGAGGGGGGCACTGGCACCCGCGCAGGGACATGCGCTGGCAATGGCGTGGTGGAGACATTCGTCTGCACGGCACCGGCACGGGCGCGCGCATTAGTGCACCCACAGGCGCATGCGCTGGCAGGTGCACGGGCGCATGAAAGTCGGCGGGGACCTCACGGAACCCCGTGGCATCAAGCTTGGCGACAATGTGCAACTCCCAGCCCATCAATGCCACGGGGATGGGCGCTGGCGCATTCGGGGCGACGGGAGTGGGGACAGGCGCGGCGTCTTCCCGCAAGGCCAGTTCAAGCTTGTACCAAAGCGCGATGTCTTCCTCAGGAAACTGGAAGACTAAGGGCAGACCATCGTGCTGCGACATGGCGTACAGTTAGGTCAAGCTGGTTGGAGGTAGATGACAGGAGAATCGGAGAGGAAGAGAGAAGATTGTAGCGATACCGGGTAGTGCGGGGGTGATTGTAAACTGCGGCGCCGGTGCCATTAAAAGTGGGGGCAGTTGAGGTGAAGGTGGGCAGCGGAGCCTGGTCAAAGGGCTCGCCTCCCAGTGAGCCTGCATAGCGGCCTGCTCGCATGCCTCCCGGTCAGCCAGCACAACGGCCTGCTCGCACGCTGATGTCTGCTAGAACTACGTCGGTATTTCCCCAAAGAGGAATGGATGATGCAGTATAGCGACAATAGGTATTTCCCTCAGTGATGAGATCAAGGTTATCAAACCAGTAGGAGAACCTCCTCACAGCATGTGAACAACACGTGCACACAAATAACAAATACTCTCAACGACATGTAAAAGGGGTTCTCAATTCCTTTCGGGTACGTCTCCTCAAGATAGGCAAATAACGTGAGATAAAAGTGGTAGATAGGATAAATAGATCACGAAACAAATAAATTTTAGCAAGGTATATTGGTATTTTTGGTTTGATAGATCTCAAAATAAATGCAAAGGATAATAGATCACAAAGGCAAATATGATGAAAAGAGACCCAGGGGCCGTAGGTTTCACTAGTGGCTTCTCTCGAGAAAAATAGCAAACGGTGGGAAAACAATTACTATTGGGCAATTGATAGAACTTCAAATAATCATGACGATATCCAGGCTATGATCATTACATAGGCATCACGTCCAAGATTAGTAGACTGACTCTTGCCTGCATCTACTACTATTACTCCACACATCGACCGCTATCTAGCATGCATCTAGTGTATTAAGTTCATGGAAAAATGGAGTAATGCAATAAGAACAATGACATGATGTAGACAAGATCTATTTATGTAGAAATATACCCCATCTTGTTATCCTTAATAGCAACGATACATACGTGTCATTTTTCTTTTTGTCACTCGGATCAAGCACCGTAAGATCGAACCCATCACAAAGCACCTCTTCCCATTGCAAGATAAATAGATCAAGTTGGCCAAACAAAACCCAAATATTGGAGAAGAAATACGAGGATATAATCAATCATGAATATAAGAGATCAAAGAAGACTCAAATAACTTTCATGGATAAAAATATAGATCTGATCATAAACTCAAAGTTCATCGGATCCCAACAAACACACCGCAAAAAGACTTACATCACATGGATGTCTAAGAGACCATTGTATTGATAATCAAGAGAGAGAGAGAGAGGGAGGGAGGGAGAGAGAGAGGGGGGGGGAGAGAGAGAGAGAGAGTGTGTGTGTGAGAGAGAGAGGAAGCCATCTAGCTACTAACTACGAACCCATAGGTCTACAAAGAACTACTCACGCATCATTGGAGAGGCAACAATGGACATGATGAACCCCTCCATGATGGTGTCTAGATTGGATCCGGTGTTTCTGGACTCTGTAGCGACTGGAATTGATTTTTGTCGACTCCCCTAGGGTTTCTGGAATATTGGGGGAGGCCAACGAGGAGGGCACAACCCACCGGGGCGCGCCTGGGCCTCCAGGCGCGCCCTGGTGGGTTGTGCTCCCCTCGAGCTCCCCTCAGGTGCGTTCCTGGCCCACTGGATGTCTTCTGGCCCAAAAAAATCCACAAAAAGTTTCGCTGCGTTTGGACTCCGTTTGGTATTAATTTCCTGCGATGTAAAAAACATGCAGAAAACAACAACTGGCACTGGGCACTATGTCAATAGGTTAGTACCAAAAAATGATATAAAATGACTATAAAATGATTGTAAAACATCCAAGAATGATAATATAACAACATGGAACAATCAAAAATTATAGATAAGTTGGAGACGTATCACATGCCTCCCGTCGACTCACACGCTTGCTCGAATGGCACCTGCCGATGAGAAGCGGGACTCGTGGCGGCATGTAACGCCCACGGTTTGAATAGGGCAAGTGTTCACCTTAACGTGACAGGTCTTTGTTTCAAAATACCTTTGCTCTTCATTTGTACAACTTCTCATAGCAGCTTGTGTCAAATTGAACAGAAAAAAATACGACAGCAAATTTGTGGCATATCACGAGACCATGCTCAGTTTCATGAATTTCAGGTCACTTTTGGATTTTCTAAAATTTAAAATCCAGGATTTGAAACAATATCATAACCTGCATCATGCAATAAATTTTCAAGCGAAACATCTTCACAATTATAGATGTTAATATTTCTTAAGAAAGGATTTGGTCAAACATTTTGCTTAGTTAGACTTTAGACAAGTTATATATGCAGAGTAAAAGGATAAGCCCTCCGTACCAGTGCATTGCCTGATATATTAACTCAAGTACTAGGCACGAACAAACAGGGCTCAATTCTGTGCTCATCCTGGCGTAGTACTCCTATTAGTACTAGGCAATGGAGTTGATGGGTGACCTTGGGTACCGGCAACCGAGGGAATTGAACCATGCTCGACACGGTAGAGCATCCCTCCATTGTTCATCAGTAGGCATTATGGACCGGGGACATGAGGGGAATTTTCTAGGGCTGGAATTCTGGCCGCCAGATATTTCGACTCGAAACGTGGAGGCTAGACTGGTTGTGGTTGGCTAATGTGCATACCATGCACGCCACCAGAAGGACACGGGCCTGGGTATTTTTTAAGGATCAACACGAGCCCAGGTCTGGCTAGTACGCCGTTGGGTGCTACTCCTACCATTCGAGAATACGAAAGGAATCTTTTAAATTGCTGAACGAATCTATATGTATTACAATGCCCGTATTTTCCTTGCAAATAGTAATCTCAACATGGTAGTTGATTTATGATGAGTTCTTGAATTAGAGTGAGTTTGTGATATAGTGATCTTCACATGGATTTCACATTTCATGGTATCCCTAGTAAGTTTTTCATTGCAAATTCAAATTTAAAAGATGAATGGTATGGTGATGAGAAAACTTTGTATATATCAAGCATATGACGACACACACACACACACACGAATACAACAACAATCCAGTAAGTATAGTGGATCTATTTTTCGAAACCATGCATGTATGACACGAATTTAAAAATACTCCCTCTATTCCTAAATATTTGTCTTTTAGAGATTTCAACAAGTGACTACATACGGAGCAAAATGAGTGAATCTACACTTTTAAAATATGTCTATATACATCCGTATGTGGCAGTCCTTTTGAAATCTCTAAAAAGACTAATATTTAGGAATGAAGGGAGTAAAATGTAAGACATGCATGGTCTTCAATTCAATATTTAAAATGAACAGGAAACTGAAACATGAATATTAAGTCTAGTACTACATACATGCAAATGTTGTGTTTAGGCGGAGCTATGTAGATTGTCAGGGGTTAATCCCTCGACCTTAGATAAAATTGTGAAGCTCTATTTAGGATTGTTCAGATTATATTTTTTAACATTATATTTGTCCCCACCCTCCCAAACACCATTGGTTGTGCACCCCTCCCTGGGAGAATATCATGTGCCCCCACACCTTAGCACTACTGCAGGATGCCGCTAACGCGACACTACGATCAGAGACCCTTCGACGAAATTGTGTGCGATGTAATAATCGCAAACGATGGTGTAAAAAATCGTCAGAAAAGGTGCAAAATGTTTGCGATGACGGATGCATCAAACACAGTTCATATTTTGGTTGCATGTGCGATGTAGGGCATACAGTTCACTTCAATTAACTGTTTGTGATGAGGAGGAACAAAAGAACGGGCTGGCAGATGAAGGTGTGTGCGATATACAACATACAGTTCACTCGGATGAACTGTTTGTGATTAGGCCACACAAAAGAAATGGTCAGCCAAATCAAGGTGTGTGCGATATACGGCATGCGGTTGACTGGGATGAACTATTTGCGTTGAGACAAGAGAATAGAAACGGTTCAATATGACAAGATATGTGTGATACACGGCAAACAGGTCTGTAATCAGAAATGTGTGCGAAGACCAATAATAACATAGATGATTGCTTCTAATAAGATGTATGGGATATGCTCTGTCTACACAACATCTATTGGCCACTGGGGGACGGGCGGTCATCCAGATACGCCATAAGGATGCGAAGAGGCATCCTATATCAACAAGGACTAGCTGTTCCACCAATACCTTATGTAAGAGAACTCTCAAGTTAAGTATGCTCAGGCTGGAGCAGCCATCAGATGGGTGACTGGATGGGAAGTTGTGTTGATGTTAAATTAACTGATGGGATGGGTCATAAAGGTCAAATTAAATGACCTCTATCATCCATCCCATGAGTTAAATTAACCTCGAGGTCCTTGTTTTTTATTTTATTTTTTATTTTTTAACACATGTTAAAGAAGGTCTACCGGATTACTTTTTGACAATGTGTGATACATGGCATACAGTTGATCCATCCAACCTGTTTGTGATGGAATAAGTCGTGTGTGTTGTGGGCAAATGCTTGCTAGTATACAATCATTTGCGATTGATGAATTCATCACCGACGGGTTCCCTAGTGTGGTTCGTGTTCATCTCATCATCATCTACTTCTTGTGATAGCTCGATGTTCCTTATATGCTAAGTTTCCATTAATTGATGGCGTTTTATGAACACACCATCATTTCCCGCCATTTCCTCACCTGTTTCCCGCCACCTAGCGATATTGCGCATAAACCTAGGCGGCGCACGACGCACGGAGGCAACAAGCAAAACCTTTAGCACATCCACCTTTTCCAAGCATGCCAACCCACCAAAACGCCGCCTCTGCTATCAACCTCGTCAACGAGGAAAACTAGAAGGCGCCACAGCCCGTCGAGGCCGCAACGCTCCCCGGCAACGTGATGGACGGTGCCGTGATGCGCGTCATTGCCAGGTGAGGGAGTCCTAGACTAGGGGGTGTCCGGATAGCCGAACTATCATCATTGGCCGGACTCCAAGACTATGAAGATACAAGATTGAAGACTTCGTCCCGTGTCCGGATGGGACTTTCCTTAGCGTGGAAGGCAAGCTTGGCAATACGGATATGTAGATCTCCTACCATTATAACCGACTCTGTGTAACCCTAGCCCTCTCCGGTGTCTATATAAACCGAAGGGTTTTAGTCCGTAGGACGAACAACAATCATACCATAGGCTAGCTTCTAGGGTTTAGCCTCCTTGATCTCGTGGTAGATCCACTCTTGTACTACCCATATCATCAATATCAATCAAGCAGGAGTAGGGTTTTACCTCCATCGAGAGGGCCCAAACCTGGGTAAAAACATCGTGTCCCTTGTCTCCTGTTACCATCCGCCTAGACGCACAGTTCGGGACCCCCTACCCGAGATCCGCCGGTTTTGACACCGACATTGGTGCTTTCATTGAGAGTTCCTCTGTGTCGTCGCTCATAGGCCCGATGGCTCCTTCGATCATCAACAACGACACGGTCCGAGGCGAAACTTTTCTCCCCGGACAGATCTTCGTATTCGGCGGCTTCGCACTGCGGGCCAATTCACTTGGCCATCTGGAGCAGATCGAAAGCTACGCCCCTGGCCATCAGGTCAGATTTGGAAGTTCAAGCTATACAGCCGACATCTGCGGGGACTTGATCTTCGATGGATTCGAGCCACAACTGAGCGCGCTGCACTGTCACGATGGGCATGATTTAGCTCTGCTGCCGGACAGTGCCCTGGAGGCCGCACAAGAGTCCGCTCCAACCCTTAACTCGGAGCCGACTGCGCCAATCAAGGATGGGTGGCTAGACACCGCCTCGGGGGCTGCTACGGCGATGGAGCCGAACACCGACCCTGTCCCTTTGTAAAGCTTGTGACTCCAAGGTGCCGGACTCTTCTCCGGACCCCGAACCTTCCGCGCCCCCGCCAATCAAACCCGAGTGGGCGCCGATCATGGAGTTCACCGCTGCAGACATCTTTCAGCACTCGCCCTTCGGCGACATCCTGAATTCTCTAAAGTGCCTCTTTTTATCAGGAGAGCCTTGGCCGGATTATGGCCAGGACGGTTGGGATGCGGACGACGAAGAAATTCAAAGCCCACCCACCACCCACTTTGTAGCCACTGTCGATGACTTAACCGACATGGTAGACTTCGACTCTGAAGATACTTACGGTATGGACGACGATGTCGGAGACGACCAAGAACCAGCGCCCACAGGGCACTGGAAAGCCTCCTCAACTGACGATGTATATATGGTGGATACACCAAAAGGAAGCAATAACGAGGAACAACGAGACGCTGCGAAGTATAATTCCCCCGAAAAACAGCCAAAACGGCGACGCAAGCGCCGCCCGAAGTCCCGCCTCGACAACGACAACACCCACACAGACCCAGCCGTAGAGCAGGGCAAACTAGTGGACGACGAACATGCCACCAAGCAACCATCCGAACAAGATGAATTGGATAAACAACCCATCCCCGGCGAAAACAACAGTCCGGATGATCTCACGTCGGACACATCGTTGGAACAGAAGAACCTTCACAAAAGGCTCGTCGCCACTGCACGAAGTCTGAAGAAGTAGAAGCAGAAGCTCAAGACAGCGGAAGACGTACTCAGAATGAGAAGGAGCAAAGTACTCAAGACCGCAGACAAATACGGCGATAGCCGCCAAGCAAAGAGCTACCCGAAGCGCAAACTATTGCCCGAATTTGACGAGGAGGCCTTAAAGCCCCCACAATCAAAAAACAAAGAGGCCGCCCGGTCGGATAGACGACCACATGACAGACAAAGAGCGGCAAGCGGCGCCACACACAAGCCGGCACGCGATCCACATAAGGATCCTCGCAAAAAGGATGGCCCGGTCAGGTCCATCTATGGGCCAAGAAAGAAAGCCCCAGAAAGCAACACAACATGTCGAGTATTCGAAAATCACGGTACACCCAAATACAGGGGCGCCGCACACCCCCTATGTTTCACCGATGAGGTACTGGATCATGAATTTCCAGTGGGATTCAAGCTCGTAAACATAGAGGCATACGACGGAACAACAGACCCCGGAGTCTGGATTGAGGATTACATCCTACACATACATATGGCTAGAGGAGATGACCTCCATGCCATAAAATACTTACCCCTCAAGCTCAAAGGGCCAGCCCGGCATTGGCTCAAAAGCCTCCCAGAAAATACCATTGGAAGTTGGGAAGAGCTCGAGGATGCGTTTCGAGCAAATTTTTAGGGGACTTATGTCCGCCCTCCGGATGCAGACGATTTAAGTCACATAACTCAACAGACTGGAGAGTCAGCCCGCAAATTCTGGAACAGGTTCCTCACCAAAAAGAACCAAATAGTCGACTGTCCGGACGCCGAAGCCTTAGCAGCCTTCAAACATAACGTCCGAGACGAATGGCTCGCCAGACACCTCGGCCAGGAAAACCCAAGGACAATGGCCGCACTAACAAGCCTCATGACCCGCTTTTGCGCGGGAGAGGATAGCTGGCTGGCAAGATGCAGCACCAGCAACCCAAGTACATCCGAGGTCAGGGATTGAAATGGGAAACCACGACGCAGAAAGGACCAGCGCCAGACTAAGGGAAATGACCCAAAGAGCACGACAGTCAACGCCGGATTCAAAAGCTCTCGGCAGAACAACAAAACACTGCCTCCCAAGGACAACAGCGACGAGCTATCTAACCTAAACAAAATCTTGGACAAGATATGCCAAATCCACAGCACCCCCGGGAAGCCTGCAAACCATACCCACAGAGATTTATGGGTTTTCAAGCAGTCCGGACAACTTAACGCCGAACACAAGGGGATCGACACACCAAGTGAGGACGATGACGAACCCCACAAGCAGAGCACCGGAAAACAAAAGAATTTCCCACAAGAGGTCAAAATAGTGAATTCACTTCAAGTGATAACAAGGAAAAATAGGGCGGCGCCTACTAAAGTACGCGCCGCATGGTCCACCCCAGCGGAGTCCCGAAACTGGATGTCAAAAGCAATTACTTTCGACCATCAGGATTACTCCAGAAGTATCCGAAACACAGGATGGACTGCTTTGATATTGGATCCTATAATCGACGGACTACAATTTACACAAGTCCTAATGGATGGCGACAGTGATATAAACCTGCTATACCAGGACACAATCCGCAGAATGGGGATAGACCCTACCGAAATTCGCCATAGCAACACTTCCTTTAAAGGAGTGACGCCAGGCCCTTATGCCAATTGTACGGGCTCCTTACTACTAGAAGTTGTGTTCGGTTCATCCGACAACTTCCGTTGCGAAAAGCTAATCTTCCATATCGCCCCATTTAAAAGTAGCCATCAAGCACTATTGGGACGTGAAGCTTTCGCCCGCTTTAACGCAATACCGCATTACGCGTCTCTTACACTTAAAATGCCCGGTCCACGCGGCACCATCTCACTAAAGGGTAACTTCGAGTGTTCCTCGACTACAGAAGAACGTGAGATTGCCTTGACAGTCGCACACTAATCCAGCTTTGCTGGCCAAAGCCCCTAAACAGGTCATTCAGACCACGGACACGGTTAGGCGAGTCCGGTATAAATAAACAAGAGGCTTACCAGTCGCGTACCCCTTTACAAGGGGCTGCACGCATGTACAATGAGAGCCAATAAAGCTCAATTTTATTCATTTTTTTGAATCATACTCTGTTTATTTTAAAAATACATTTTTCGCATGACCTTTTTTCAAACTAAGTTCTTCTCTTTTACAGATGAACAACGTGCTACACCCGTCCAGGATACAGCACAATGGAGACACAGGCGCAGACGTGCAGCAGGGACCCGTTGCAAGGATTCTTTTCAGATTAAGACCCTGCATAAACTTTTCTTACTGTCTCTTGTTGATATACATCCCCCGGTTTCTTACCATAACCGAGGTGGAGGTTGGCGTTTTGGCATCGGCCGCGTCAGAAGTTTTCGCGCGTACCTGGACACTAGGGGCTTAGGGTATTGTTCTGCCCGTCTTCATAAAGACCGAATACCTTAGGGAGTGTTCAGCGTCTCGAGTTAGGCCTTATATGCATCAGCTCCGAATCATGTCTTTGGTCAAATGTTGGGTTTGCCCGGCTCCTGTGTTTTGCTGCCTTATGTTCCGTTCTATCGGCTAACGCGACACCAGGAGAACTACTGCGATTGTGCCCTGGTTCGGCCTGGTGAGAACCTCAGTAGAGAAAGCCAAAAACCGACTGTCATGATATAGCGAGAGACTGGTCAACCACTTGATCGACCATCGGAATGTTTCGAATTCCTCCGGTTTGACGAAGGACCGTTTCCCGGTCAGGCACACACGCGCCCCGAATCCGGGGAGCGCGGTGCCCCTAGGGGCTATATAGTAGCCCCACCATCGAACTCCTATGGCTAAGTGAAAGTGATAAAGCATTATAGTCCGGTTGCCTAGTTTGCTACGCTATCACCTCCTTCACAGGACCAAGACGTTGGATTAAGTGTGAAAATGCGCTTTTTTGCAAACACCCCCGCACTATGTGCGTGGGGGCTGAAGCCGAAGACTGCCATCTTTCAGGTTATATATACATATACATTAACGGCCGCATAGGAGGTATTTCAATACTTGAACGCACACGTATAAAAAGCCCTTATATTATATATTTGAAACATGGTTTCACAAATCATTTAAACATAACTCTTTTCGGGCACTGCGACTCTATTAAACGAGCGCCCTGCAGGACTTCCTCAAAATAGTGCTCGACGGGTAATCGGCTTCTGTCCGAATCCTGGGATGCAACGTCGGTGGCCTCCATCTCTGCCCAGTATGTTTTGACACGGGCGAGAGCCATCCGTGCACCCTCTATGCATGCCGACCGCTTCATCGCCTTGATATGCGGCACCGCATCAAGGAACTGCTGCACCAAGCCAAAATAACTCTTCGGCTCGGGCCTTTCCGGCCACAGATGAGCCACGACATCCTTCATGGCAAGACCGGACAACCTGTTCAGCTCAGGCCACTCAGCCAACCGATCGGTTAATGGAAGTGGACGCTCTAGATTATGGAATTGAGACCAAAAAAGCTCTTCCATTCCGTGATCCTTTTGGCCTGGAAGTGCGCGACTGCGTCCGCCGCACTCGCTGCCAAATTCAAATAAGCATCCTCCGCACCCCACAACTGGCCCAACTCAGCATACTTGGATCCGTGAACTTCCTACGCAGCAGAAAGGGATTTCCAGCCGCAATATCCCCGACCTGACGCAGCTCCTCCTTTATAGCCCTCATCGCGGAGCGGGCATCCTTGGCTTCGGCGGTGGCCTTCTTCAGGCCCTCTTGCTCCGCTCGGCGTTCTCTTTCAAGAAACTCATAGCGGTCGGTAGCATCCTTCAGCTTCACGGCCATTTCGGCCATTTCCTCCCTGCTTCGGCAGTGAGCAGCCTGTTCGGCTTTTAGCTCTTTGGCCGCCTTCAAGGCAGCCGTATCACTTTTTCTGGCTTGCTCCTTGGCTCGGGCAAGCTCTGCCAGAAGGTCCTCCATAGCAGCGGTGCCATCTGCATCAAGCATACATGTTGTAAGGCACGGGCGTCAAGCTCCCTTACAAGGTGTCCGCGGAGAAGCCACATACCTTGTGACTCGTCAAGTAGTTTATTGACCAGCGCGATGTCCGCATCCGCAACGTCAAGTTGCCGCTTCAGTTCGGCAACTCTATCAGTCCGGCTGGCCACCGAACGTTCCGCCACCTGAATAGGAAGGGCGACATCTTATAACTGAGATTATGATCCTCGGCACGCTGTCGCTTTTGACAACGTACCGAGTCTCAGGGGCTACTATCTATACAGGGCGCATTCTATGTGCAAAACTGTCAAAAGGTATATCATTTTTATGTACCTCAAACCCCGTCAGTAAACTTCTGACGGCCTCATGCAACCCGCTCTCAGCGGATGAAATCCTTTCAATCACCGTACTCATCAATGTACGGTGACCTTCTGAGATAGACATCCGCCCGAGCAGATCCTTCAGCTCCTCCGGCCGTACACCAGCTGGTGCCGAACTCTCCGGCCCCGCCGGACTCGGGGAGACCCTCCACGACAACACCTCAGGGTCGTCCACCCCGCCTGACGGCGCAGCAGATGGAGGCGTTTCACTCTCCATCATCTCCGGACGAAGATCCCCCGAAGATGAGCTCTGCTGAGAAGGGCTGAGATTCGAACTACAAGGTAAAAACTTAGGTTATCCTCAGAAATAAAAACAGGGATGTCCCTTATTACAAAACTCCCCTTTCTACTTACGGCTCGCTGGAGGGCTGATTCCCTTGGGGAAATAGTGCGGCCAGGGCTTCTCCTGGCGCAGGACCCTCTGGTGAAGATTTCTTCCCCCGCTTGGAGGCCTTGGCCTCCGGATCTTCAGAAGCGGTCATCTTCTCCCCCTGGAGGGAGGGATTCTCGATCCCCCCTTTCTTGAGAGACTCTTTAGTGGAGGCGGTAGTTTTCCTGTTTTCCCCTTTGCCCTCTTTCGAAGGCGCAACCTCCAGCATCTTGACTAACATGGGATCCGGCGTGGTCTCAGGGAGGGGGGCCGGACACCGTATCAGTTTTGCTTTTGCTATCCACTCATGTTCAAGGGATAGCTGGTTAAAGGGCAAGTCTACGATAAATGAACGGACGGTATGTCCGGACACAGGACTACTTACTTGAGTATCCGGGCGATTGCAGCTCAGGCCTGCATCCTCGGTCAAGTCCGGACACATCTCTTGTGATCCGAAGAACAGTTTATACATCTCCACGGGCGTTGCACCCATGAAGTGTTGAAGAGCTCGCGATCCCTCCGGATTGAATTCCCACAGGCGGAGGGGGCGACGTTTGCAGGGCAGAAGGCGCCGAATCAGCATGACCTGCGCCACTACAACCAGATTGATCTCCCTCTCTTGGAGGTCTCGAATGCGACCCTGCAATAGTGGCACGTCCTTGGACGGCCCCCAGTCAAGCCCTTTGTTGACCCATGACGCCAGCCATTGTGGAGGGCCCGAGCGAAAGGCAGGCGGCGCCACCCATCTGGTGCCCCTGGGAGCGGTGATGTAGAACCACTCCTGTTGCCACAAACCGAGCTCCTTTTGAAAATAGCCCTCGGGCCACGGAGCGTCAGCTCTCTTGCTTATAACTGCCCCTTTGCACTCTGCCTGCTGCTCCTCGATCATCTTCGGCTCCACGTTGAAGGTCTTGAGCCACAATCCGAAGTGAGGAGTGGTGTGAAGGAAGGCTTCGCATACAACAATGAATGATGAGATGTGGAGGATGGACTCCGGATCCAAGTCAAGGAATTCCAGCCCATAATAAAACATGAGCCCTCTCACGAAGGGGTCCATCGGGAAGCCTAAACCCCGACGGAAGTGAGACATGAACACCATGCTCTCGCCAGGCTCGGGAGTGGGAATGACTTGCCTTGGGGCGGGCAGCCTATGCGAAATCTCGCCGGTTAGATACCTGGCGTCTCTCAGCTTTAGCACATCTTCTTCCGTGACGGAAGAAGGCATCCACCGGCCCTGAAGGTCGGAGCCGGACATTGTCAAAGGTCCGAAGCGCCTGAATCTGGAGCCTCGGGTGTTGGAACTCAGGGCGAGGGGCGGATTCGATTAAGGATTGAAGAAAAGGAACATGTCTTGGTCTCATTATAAAGGGGTTGAATACCAAGAGCCGTCCCCGTAACCATTTGGGACTCGCCTTCGATGGAGGGGGCGGGCCAACGGGCGAGTTTGGGTTACCCACGTCCGTATTGATGAGAATCCCGGAATAAGGGGACACGATCTCTGCTTCGACAAGACGTGCCAAGGAAACCGCTTCGCTAAATGCGCTGCGGTGGAATAATAAAAACAATCCGAGTAAAGGCTTGGCCGTGGTGTGACGTCACACCACGAAATACGTCAGCAGATTGAACTTGTGTAAATATTATTCTCTCTACGGTGGTATGTGGAATTTATTTTGCAGAGCCGGACACGATCCTAGTGTTCACAATCTTCTATGAATTATTCGGAGGAGGAACCCGCCTTGCAATGCCAAAGATAATATGCGTGCCGGACTCGTCGTCATTGAAGCCTGGTTCAGGGGCTACTGAGGGAGTCCTGGACTAGGGGGTGTCTGGATAGCCGAACTATCATCATTGGCCGGACTCCAAGACTATGAAGATACAAGATTGAAGACTTCGTCCCGTGTCCGGATGGGACTTTCCTTGGCATGGAAGGCAAGCTTGGCAATACGGATATGTAGATCTCCTACCATTATAACCGACTCTGTGTAACCCTAGCCCTCTCCTGTGTCTATATAAACCGGAGGGTTTTAGTCAGTAGGACGAACAACAATCATACCATAGGCTAGCTTCTAGGGTTTAGCCTCCTTGATCTCGTGGTAGATCCACTCTTGTACTATCCATATCATCAATATCAATCAAGCAGGAGTAGGGTTTTACCTCCATCGAGAGGGCCCGAACCTGGGTAAAAACATCGTGTCCCTTGTCTCCTGTTACCATCCGCCTAGACGCACAGTTCGGGACCCCCTACCCGAGATCCGCCGGTTTTGACACCGACACCAGGGTTGAGCAGACCCTTGGCGCATGCTGCTTTAGCGCCACGGATCAAGATAGGCATGTCAGCGCTGAGAGGCTGCAGCTCGCCGTACAACATGATCTATGGCGCGCCGCGGAGCAAGCTAGGCGTGTCGGCGCTGATATGCTACATCTCGCCACACGCGAGACCGTTGGAGCACCGCAGAGTGAGAGGCGCGGCGTGCCACACAGCAAGAGCAGGTCCATCGGCACTTACCTGCTGTCGACAGGGCATCGCAGCTGGGTACACGTCCCGTCAGCACCCCCATTCCTCGCCAGGAGTGGGCACATGCCCTCTGCGCCGTACTTGCACCAGAGGCCGGCCACACCGTACTTGCACCGGACGCCCGCCGCGCCGTTTGCATGGGTCGTGCCATTCACCATGTCCACAGCCCGCTTGATGCCAACACGCTGGTCGGTAGGCTCGACCGCCTCCTTGGCCCAGGTGTCCACCTGGGCACAGTAGAGGAACATGGCCGTCGCATCCTCGAGGTGGTGATCGCCGATGAAATAGCCAACTTGGAGCTCGAGATCGCGCTCCAGATGTATCATGCGCATGTCGACCGCTTGGACGAACGCCTGCACGAGTTCAGGCAGAGCGAAGAGCTACCGTAGGCTAGGGCTGCTGGTCATGGTCTCATGGACAGGATTTATGTTGTTGGCTCGTTTTGACATGGATAGCTATGTATTCACAACAATCATAGTATTGCTCTATTTCAATGTGTGTACTCTGTTTTCCGTTCTTATATGTTCTGTTTCAATGTGTGTGTATACGCTTTCCATTCTATATATGTGGATAGTATATAAAAACAGATAGAAAATGGAATTCATCTATACCTACTAATAAAGCAAGGTGCGTTTCGCAAAATATTTCATCCGTTCACCATTGAAAAGATTTTTTTCTAATCGAGGTGTTACTTTTTTTTTTGAGACACAATCGAGGTGGTACTAAAGTTTTGTCCGTTCGTCTATTACAAAAGAAAAACGCCAGATTACGTACATGGGCCACTCGAAGTGTGGCATAGGAAAGCCAGCCTAGCTATTTTCGTGTCCATGTAGGTGGGTAAACCCTATTTGTCGCTGTGGTGTTAGATAGTTGCCAATTCGCACAGGGGGGCCAAGCTGGGCTGGCCCGTTTTTTGTTTTCTGTGATGTTTTCTTTTTCTTTTTCCTTTCTTTCTCTTGGTCTTTGGTCTTTTTTCCTTCCAAGTTTTTCCCTTTTTTTGTAAATTCAAAAATTTTCAAAAATGTTCATAATATGATAAAAAATTGACTTTTTAAAAAAATGTTCAGAATTATAAAATTTATTCCATTTTGAAAAATGTTCAGAACATAAATTTTTGTTCCCATTCCAAAATAGTAGCAAATTCGCACAGGGCGTGCAAGCTAGGCTGAACCGTTTTTTTGTTCTATGTTATGTTTCTATTATTCTTTTTCCATTTCTGTCTATTTTTCTTTCCTATTCTTTTGTATTTTTTTCAAGTTTATTTTTTTTCTCCCTTTTTTTGTAAATTCAAAATTTTCATAAGAGTTCATATTATCAAAAAATTCTATTTTTCAAAAATGTTCGGGATTTTAAAATATATAACATTTTGAAAAATGTTCAGAACATTAAATCTTTGTTCACATTCAGAAATTGGTTTAGATTTTAAAAACAATGTTTCATTTTTCTTTGTGTTTTCCAAAGTTGTTCGAGATTTTTTTAATATAATTTAAAAAATGTTCCAAATACGAAAAATATTCTTGTTTTAGTGAAATGTTCGCAAATTCAGAATAATCTCAAGAAACACATTTTCAAAAATTGTTCTGAATGTTCAAAATATATTTCATTTTTGAAAATAATAACAAATTCAAAACATGTTCATGTTATTATAAAAGGTTTATGGTTTGAAATAAAATTTTGAATTTTGAGTGTTCATATTTTGTTGTGTATTTATGAAAATGTAAAGAATTCCAAAAAATGTTTGGGATTTTCAAAATTATTCATGATTTCAGGAATGTTCAACAATTTATATTTTTTAAACAGTTCAAAAAAAATGGTTCCAATCTGACCTTAGAGTATGATCTTAAAGGTTTGAGCTGGCCATTGTTTGGTAGGACTCGTTTCTTTGAGTGGCTAGCAGCACGTAATCGGGTCTTTGAGGGCATGATTTTGATCCCTAAACTCATTTTTTTTTATTTTTGTCGTGGCTTACTAACACAGTCGTCTTGGCGCCTACCAGTGTGCATCCCATGCGCTATTTTACGCAACTAGCATCATATAGTAGCCCCCACGCAGTTGGCCCCAGAAACAAATTGCTCCGTCGCATAGGTTGTATTATGCCTCAGCCGCGCTCCCCTACCGGGTCGTTCGAGGGAGCAATTTTTTCCTTGGGACAATAAAAGAGAATATAGTGGTTTGGCTCGAATAGAAAAATTTGTGGGCACACGAGCGCTAAAATAATCAAAGAGAATAAACCCTAATAGAGAAGGGACATTGGTGTCTGGTTATGCGCTAAATATGCTAATAAAATGGGATTTATGCGCTACAATTAGTAATCCATTCGGTTATGCCATCGTAAGAAAGAATGGTCGAAGCAACTGTGCCCAGAAGGTCACCGCATAGCTACCAAATGAGGAGGCAACACAACCCCTAGACAGAGGCGGACCCCAAGGAAAAAAAGGCACGAGTTGGATGGTTGCCGCCACGCCGACTAACGCCACCACTATCAAGATCTCGCGGAACAAACATGACCCACGAGAAGACCACAACTCCTCTCTCTATTGCATCGCTATGGAGATCACTTTTGGTGGACACATCAATTATCTCTCCCATTGTTTATCCAAAGAAACATCTCTCCTGTTGCAACGCACGGGCATATGTGCTAGTAATATATTAATTCTTCATTAGTTTATCATAGAATATACATAATATCATCACATATACGTGATGATACTTAACTACTAGGTACAATGCATAAAATTGAAAACGAACAATACTAAAACTAACAATCCCTCCTGGGGCAGTATTCCGGCAGCCCCTCGCCAGCAGCTCCCTGGTGCGCGACATCTTCCCAGCGCGGAGGTAGTACTCTGCCTCCTCCGCCTCGCAGCGCTTGACGTACCGATCTACCTCTTGCAGGCGGACGAGCGTGAACGGTTTTAACATTTCGTTGGGCGCCCACCGGAGCTCCTCGTCAGTGGCACGCTGGAGCTTATCGGCCCACCTCCATGCAGTGATGAGGCGCCTAGCGCCTTTGACCCTCCTCACGAAGCACCCATCTTGGTGCACCTCCTCTGCATGATGACGTGCCCGCCCCTAAAGCTCCACCGCCTCCTTTTTCCAGGCGGCATCACGGGCTTCACAGGCTGCCTGGTACCTGGCATCCTTGTTTGCCATCTCCTTCTTGAAAGCCACTTGCCTGGCTTTCTCAGCCGGCGGCAGCGACTTCCGAAGACAAATATTGTACTGGCCCCAAAACCAATCCAAAGTTGGGGGTTTGGCGCAACCTCGTCCGGTGGCGCGTAGGGGTCCTCGTCGCTGCTCTTAGAGTGAGCATCCTCGGGGGGCGGCTACTCCTCGTCGGCACGTGGGCAGACCGGCGACACCATGGCAGAGATTTGAGAGAGAGAGAGAGGGAGAGAGAGAGAGGGCGAGGAAGAGGAGGATGTAGATGAGAATGCAGGTGGGACAACGTGAGCAAGGTAGTATTTATTGGCAGCCGAAATCTAGGTTGACGGGAACAATACACACGCCGGTCGCCGGAATTTACGAGTACTATAGTTTGAATTACACATGATTCCTGCAACAAAATTCATGTGTGAACATAATAGCTGACGGTTTCCAATACAAAACTGTGTCTGATTAATAACCCCCGCCACTCACCTTCCAAACCTCGAGGCGTGAAATAGAGTGCCAATCGTGTGGGGCCCGGTTGTCTTGCCAGATTTTACATTTTCTTTTTTGAACACCAGATGTCGTGGAAACGTCACGACAGATGTCCTAGCAAAAGGACTTAGTCGTGGAGCCATCGCAACTAGGAAGCTTAAAGGGGTTAAAATGGGACAAAGGACACGGGAGTTTATACTGGTTTGGCCCCTTGTGGTGAAGGTAATGGCTTAATCCAGTTTAAGGTGGGATTTCTTATGTCTCGATTACCAGGGAGCGAATCCTCTTGACCTAGCTCTCGATCTGATGTTACTTGTCCAGAACCGCCACCGGGTCGTCCCTTTATATACAGAGGTCGATGCCCAGTGGCTCATAGAGTCCCGGCCGACTCATAAACAGTGTCCGGCTTGGTCTCTATCTATTCCTGCCTTACAATGCAAGTCATACATATATGGCGATTTATCTCTACGGGCTTTAAGTCGTCTTTGGGCCTTGGGCCCTTAACTGAACCGCCATCTTCCAGTATCGTCTTGGGCTTTATGAATCGCCATAGGTATAACCTGGCCCCTCCTGGGCGGGTCATACCTAATAGTTATATCCCCAACATTAGGCCCCAGATTGATTTGAACTAGTTCATGTCAATCTTCAATGCTTAAGAAAAATCTTCTGCTTTCGTTTGTGCGGAAGTTTTGTAACCCGCCATGACGTCATCTTCTGGATCTGTGATAACCCGCCATGACGTCATGTGTCATTAATTCACACTTTGTCCAACATATCTCAACGGATCTTTATCTTTTAATAATCGTCCAAAAATCGAGGCGCCGGAGCAGCTGGATAACCATGTCTTCAGTCTCCTTGTTTTTCGCGCCCACTTAAGAGTCTTTCCTTATAAATAGGCATGACTGGTCTTTCCTCATTCTCCCTCTTTCCATCGTCTTCCTCCTCTCGCAACCTTTCTATCACTCAAGCTCCGCCGCCACCGCAGAGCGCACCCTCGTCTTCGTCCCAGGCTGCTGCATCACCCTGAATCGAAGCAGAGTACGGTGGTGACCCTCCGCAGTAGATCTGTACCTGTAAGCTTTTGCCTTCCCGCACCTCAGATCGGCATTAGGGTTTCTGAACTTCTCTGTGTTCTTCGTAGTTCATCGTAGTTTATCTTCAGCGCTTGCACCGTGAACCTCTTTGATCTGAAAATGGTGTATTACCGATGCGGTAGTTGTTTTGCTTTCACTTTTCATACCAGTAGATCCCCTTTCCTGGAGAAAAGATCCTTTTAGAGCTTATGAACTCATCTGTACTGGTTTTTTAGGTCTAGATTTATTTCCTTTTCCTGAACAGCCGTTGATCCAAAATAATAACTGCAGCCTTTGAAACTTGTTTGTGTAACACTTAGCCAAAAACTGTATTTTGATAGATCCACCTAGCCATGGCGGCTCAAACCACCAGCTTAAATTGCAATGCTCAATAGGTAACAGCTGACCACCCATGGCGGCTTAAATAACATGACTGCTCACGACGGTTTAAATAACCTGACATAATTAGTCATATAGCATTAGGCCCCTTTATAAGTCGCCATCTTGAATATGTGCTATAATGCTTTTCCTCAGGTTTAAATTTAAACCGGTATTTTTACTCTTTATTAGGCTTCCTTCTTCACAATGCCGCCCAAAACAACCACTTCATGCAACTGGGTCAAATCCATCGTCACAGAGAGTACATGATGTAGGGTAGAACCCTAGGAAGGACCTTTACACACTTGGAGGGGGAAAAAGGAGAGAAATGACAAGAACAACAAGAACACAAAGATGAACACAAAGAGATAATCACTCCAACAATTCCCGATTACACATCCACTAGAGTAACAACACAAGATCCACAAGTCTCAAACACAATCAAAGGAAAGATACAATGGCAAAGTTCATCCCAAATCCAAAGGAAGAGGGGTCTTGGTGGTAGTCTTCTCCCAATGGAGGTCTTGAAATCCTCAAGGATTCTTCCCTATGGGGTCTTGATCCTCAAAGAGGGAAGGTAATGGAGCAAAGCTCACCAAGATCTCATCTAATACTTTGCTTACCCTAAACATGGCCCTAGGTATGGAATATATAGGCTTGGGGTCGAAGGAGGAGAAGTGGAGCCGAAGAAGCCATCTCAGCTGCCCATCCTGGGAGGCCCGTGCGCACGGGGTAAGTTGGACCGTGCGCAGAGGGGTCCCGTGGGCACGGTACACGCCCATGCGCACGGGGTGCTCCAGCACCATTTTCCTGTGTAGCCCGTGGGCACGGGGTCTCGGGGGCCCGTGCGCACGGGGTCACCTGGGACTTGCTGTTTTGCTGTGGTTGCACTCTGTCTTGATCCTTATGGCCTTGGGGTGGTTCTCCTTCTCCTTGGGGATGCTCCTGAGCTTCTTGGTGGTGTTCCACTTCATACCTAAGGAGGCATAGCATATTTTGGTGAGGTAGTAGACATGTTCCATTTGTGTCCATATGCAAGTCTAGTAGGAAGGAGTTCACCTTGGTTTCCAAAGCACGTGCTCTAGCTCTTGTCATGGGTCCTTGTGGGGTTGGATGTGTTAATGTAGAGTCCATGGGGATGATGGAAGGATGCTCCGCATCATATCCCCTCCCTTCGAAATGATCCGACCTCGGATCAAGATCTTCATCACCATGGAAAGGCGAGAGGTCTTTGACGTTGAAGATGTCGCTCACGTTGTACTTGTCTCATGGGAGTTCAATCTTGTAGGCTTGTCGTTGTAGCGTGCTAGCACCTTGAATGGTCCATTGGCTCAAGGTAGTAGTTTGGACTTGCGTTCGTTGGGGAAGCGGTCCTTGCGAAGGTGTAGCCACACGAGATCACCTATGTTGAAGATCATGGGTTGTTTGTTGACGTTGAGCTTGGTCGCTAGTCGATGTACTTGGCGCTCGATGATGGTCCTTGTATCTTCATGCATCTTCTTGATGTAGCTTGCTCGTGCACTCGCATCCATGTTGGTGCGCTCTTGTAGAGGGAGAGGTAGAATGTCCAATGGGGACAATGGGTTGAAGCCGTAGACGACCTCGAAGGGGGACTTGCCGGTAGTCGAATGTCTTGCGCGGTTGTAGGTGCACTCGGCGATGGGTAGGCATGCCTCCCACTCCTTGATGTTCTTCTTGATCAACACGCGAAGTAGAGTGGATAGTGTCCGGTTCGTCACCTCCGTTTGGCCGTCGGTTTGAGGATGGTATGCGTATGAGAACAAGAGCTTGATTCCGAGCTTGGTGCATAGAGTCTTCCAAAATTAACTCAAGAACTTGACGTCGCGGTCGGAGAAGGTTGTCTTTGGTACTCCATGGAGGCGCAAGATTTCCCTACAAAAGAGATTTGCAATATGTGAAGCATCATCTATCTTGTTGCAAGGAATGAAATGTGCCATCTTAGAAAATCGGTCCACAACAACAAACACGGAATCCTTTCCATTTTGAGTTCTAGGCAAACCAAGTACAGAATCCATACTAATGTCTTCCCAAGGTTGATAAGTAATAGGAAGAGGCATGTAAAGACCATGAGATTGAGCTTTAGACTTAGCTTTGCGGCATGTAGAGCATCGGGTGGTGAAGCGTGAGACGTCGCGGAACATCTTGGGCCAAAAGTAGTTCTTGGAGAGTGTGGCGAAAGTCTTGTCGCGTCCAAAGTGTCCCATGAGTCCACCTCCATGAGCCTCTTGCAAAAGGAGCAAACGAAGAGACGACTCGGGAATGCATAGTTTGTTAGCTCTCATAAGATAACCATCCTTGATGTAATATTGTTCTCAAGATGTATGCGTCAAACATTTAGCATAATGAGGTGCAAAAGATGGATCACTAGCATACAAGTCTTTTATGTGCTCAAAGCCAATAACATTCAACTCAAGTTTAGTGACAAGCGTGCATATGCGTGAAAGTGCATTGACAACTACATTTTCCTTACCCTTAATGTACTTGATCACATATGGGAAAGATTCAATAAATTCACTCCATTTGGCATGACGCTTGTTCAACTTAGTTTGTCCTTTTAAGTATTTAAGTGTTTCATGATCGGTATGTATGACAAACTCATGAGGTCTAAGATAATGTTCCCAAACATGTAGGACACGCACTAAAGCATACAATTCTTTGTCATAGATGGGATAGTTAAGTTGAGCACCGGAGAGTTTTTCACTAAAATATGCAATTGCTCGTTTTTCTTGCATCAAAACTCTGCCAATTCCGGTACCACTTGCATCACAATGAACCTCAAAAGTTTTTTCAAAGTTGGGCAAAGCAAGAATCGGAGCATGAGTAAGTAAAGACTTGAGCTCATCAAAAGCGGTTGATTGCAAAGTTCCCCAAACAAAAGGAGCATTCTTCTTACTCAAAGCATGCAAAGGGGCGGCAATAGTGCTAAAGTTTTTCACAAAGCGACGATAAAAACCTGCAAGACCAAGAAAACTTCGCACTTGTTGCAAATTGGTGGGTTGGGGCCAAGTTTTAATTGCTTCAATTTTAGTTTCATCAACATGGACACCCTTGGAAGAGACAACGAAACCCAAGAAAACCACTTTGTCAACACCAAATGTGCACTTTTTCATGTTGGCATAAAGACTTTCCTTGCGGAGTGTTTGCAAAACAAGCCTAACATGATCAAGATGCTCTTTCATGGTTTTGCTAAACACAAGAATACCATTGAACTAAACCACAACGAAGACTCCAATGTAAGGTCGAAGTACATGATGCATGAGACGCACAAAAGTACCGAGAGCCTTCGATAAACCCATAGGCATGACTAACCACTCGTATAAACCAAATTTTGTTTTGAAAGCAGTTTTCCATTCATCACCTTCTTGTATGCGGATTTGATAATAGCCACTTTTAAGATCAATTTTTGAGAAAAGGTTGGCTCCACTAAGTTCATCAAGCATATCATCTAAGCGAGGAATGGGATGCCTATAGCGAACGGTGATAGCATTTATAGGTCTACAATCGGAACACAAGCGGAAACTTCCATCGGGCTTAGGCACAAGTATGACGGGAACGGCACAAGGGCTTAAGCTTTCACGTACATGACCGTTGTCGACTAGTTGTTGTACTTGCCGTTGAATCTCCTTGGTTTCTTCGGGATTGACACGGTATGGAGCTTTGTTTGGAAGTGGCGCTCCGGGGATGAGGTCGATTCGATGCTCAATGCCTCGTAGAGGAGGTAGACCTGGAGGTAGCTCATTGGGGAAAACATCTTGAAATTCCTGCAAAAGAGATTGAAACACCAAAGGTAGCTCATGAGTGGTGTTAGTTTTTGGTTCTCCATCCTTGCACACAAGGACAAAGTGCATCACACTCGATGGGTTCTCACAGACTTCTCTCATCTCACTTTTTGTGGAGAATAGTATTAGGTTTTTCTCTCTAGGCGAAGAGGCGCTCAAGTGCGGCTTGTTGCTCTCACTCATGTTTGGGTGGCTCACTTTCTCACTCTTCTCTCTATGGTGGGTGGCTTGCTTGTCGGCTATCACTTGACTAGGAGACATGGGTCGTAGCACATATTCTTTTCCTTTCATCTTGAAGCTATAGTGATTGGTAC
Organism: Triticum aestivum; assembly: GCF_018294505.1. Lineage (NCBI taxonomy): Eukaryota > Viridiplantae > Streptophyta > Magnoliopsida > Poales > Poaceae > Triticum > Triticum aestivum. The sequence continues at coordinate 388,492,900 of NC_057813.1, forward strand.
GCCCATTGTGGACGACACCACGGTCTAATTGCCATGGTAGACCAAGAAGGAGGTGGCAAACGGTCATTGGGACCACATCACACTCCAAAGTGTCTTCATATGCACCGATTTTGAAGGATACTTGGACCGTATGCTCAACTCGTATAGTGCCGGAGTCACTTAGCCATTGAACCTTGTAGGGGTGCGGGTGCTTCCTCTTGACCAATTGAAGCTTGGAGCATAGTTCTTCACTTGCCAAGTTGTGGCAACTACCTCCATCGATGATGACCTTGATGAACCTTCCATTGATGCCGGCCTTGGTGTGGAAGATATGGCATCGTTGGTCCTCTTCTTGTTGATGTTGAAGTGTCAAAACCTTGGAGACAACGAGAGCGGGGCTCGTATCTTCATCACAAAAGACTTGATCATCTTCATCCTTGTTCACGCGCCGGTGCATGGCCACTTGCTCAATAGCTTCCATTTCATCTTCACTCATTGAGTCGTAGGTGCCATCGTCGTTGAGGATCATGGTGCGCTTGTTGGTGCATTGGAAGGACTTGTGGCCTCGGCCGCCACATGTGAAGCACTTGATTGAACTTGTCTTGACGGTCTCATCGGTCGGAGTAGAGGAAGAAGCACGCGGCTTGTAGTTGCTTGTAGTAGGAGGAAGACGACTTGAACTTGACGAAGGTTTCTTGTATGTTGTCTTGTCGTCGTTGCTTGGAGAAGGCTTGGTTGAAGTAGATGTTGGAGGAGTTGTTGAAGCTTGATTGTTGGAGAAGCCGTATGTCTTTGATGAGTACTTGGCGTACTTGAAGTCATCTTGCACTTGACGTTTCGCCTTGGTCGCTTGATGCACTAGCTCGATGAGGTTGGAGTAGGGTTGGAAGTCGGTGATCTTCTTGATGGGATGATTGAGTCCATTCAAGAATCGTGCCATTGTTTGCTCATCATCTTCCTTGACATTGGCTCGAACCATGGCTATCTCCATTTCCTTGTAGTATTATTCAACACTCTTTGTTCCTTGCTTGAGGAGTTGTAGCTTCTTGAAGAGATCACGATTGTAGTATGTGGGCACAAATTGTGCTCGCATGACATCCTTCATTTGAGCCCAAGTGGTGATTGGAGGGTCACCTCTTGCTTCTCGGCACTCAAGGACTTGTTCCCACCATATGAGCACGTAGTCTTGGAAGTCAAGTGATGCTATTGCGATCTTCCTCTCTTCCTCAATAGTTGTGCAAACGAAAGATTTTGTCGACCTTCAATGCCCATGAGAGGTATTCTTCCGGATCATTGCTTCCATTGAACTTGGGCATTGTGAATTTGAGTTTCCCATAGCGTTGCTCTTCATCTTGATAGCGGTTGCGATATCGCTCTTGCCTTGGAAAGTCCTCGAATGCTCGTTCCTCATGATGTCACTCTTGATGTGGAGGAGGGCCTTGAAGCACTTGTTCTACTTGGTGTCGCTCTTGTTGCACTTGGGGTTGATGTGGAGCTTGACGAGCTTGTGGAGGAGCTTGAGAAGCTTGACGGTGCACACGTGGTTGATAGTTCCTCTCTTGTATTTCTTCTCGAAGGGCTTCCTCTTGATTGCGCCGTTCGCGATTGCGGTTGGCAATGGCTCGACTTGATTCTTGAAGGGCATGTTCCGCCTCAAGAGCTTGTGCTTCTCGTTGTTGTTGTTGAAGACGTTGGGCCTCGGCGTCTTGTTCCTCTTGGTGTAGATGTGCTCATTCTTCTTCTTCTTGACGACGAAGACGTTGTCGTTCTTGAGCTTGAGCAAAAGCGACTTGGTTTGCTTGCGGGCGAGGAACTTGCTCATCGACTTGCTCTTGTGAATGCTTGACATGTCGCGGGTCGTGAGATGGATGATGGTCTTGACGCGCGGCTCGTCGAAGAATGGTCGATGATGGTGTACTTGAGCCGGAGAAGGTGTCGTCGGAGTGTCGACTTGAGTGGCTCCGTCTTGAGTAGGAAGAAGTTGAAGGAGGCCGGTTGACCAACAAAGCTCGGATCTCGTCCATTCTTGCATCGTTCTCTTGCTTGTGCGCGTCGAGCTTGTTGTCGAAGTAGTCACATGTACGTTGCTCGGAGAGTCGCAAGTCGGTGGCGAGGTTGTCGATGCGGTCATTCATTGCTTGTTGCTCTTGATGGAGAGCTCGTTGTGCACCAAAGAGGTGGCTCTTGGTGACGAAGGATGACATGTCATCATCTTGCTCGATGAAGAGTGGGTTGGTAGAGGAGCTTGGCCTATCCATCATAAGAGAGTGGTGGTGAGTAGGAAAATGAGAGAACAAAACCAAAGTTACCTTTTCCAAAGATTGTGGATGTAACAGTACGATCCCACGTGATGTTACAATAGGGGAATTGGTACCGGGAATTGTTTCTCACACCTACAAGTAAATGGTCTATGGAGGAGCTTGGTTAGGAAAGACACAAATAATTCAAGCAAATGTTAGTCAAGATGTTGATAAAGTTGAGAAGATTCACAAATGGCAAATAAGACAAATAGATCAACCTCCCAAGATAACACGAGGAACACACACACGGAAGATAAATGGGATCCGCACAACCAAGGAATGAGCTGAAGATATCGAAACACGGGTAAAGCTCTTGTCGTACGGATACTAGAGAGACGCTAGCTCGATTGCACTAATGGGCTAGATACGCTAGTGCACCAAGCTAATAGAGAATCTACTCGTCTCACTATCCCAAGTATGTTTATGTATGTGGTGACCAAGATGATGCACGAATGCGAAGGCTCGATGCTATTTCTTATAAGCTCTTTGCTTCTCTTCTCTTTTTGCTTAAAAGCATTTTTTTTCAACTATGCCACGATGCTTGATATGCGAGCCACACAACGAGGTAACAAGTAGTGGATGCACGGGATGGACGGAAGACTAAATGGTGCACTAAGACGTGGCCTGGCAATACTCAACAAGCTAGTCTCAATGGATAAGCTACGCAAAATGGCTCGAAGCTATCAAGTTAATGGCAAGGGAGTACAAAGTGTCGTCGAGGTTACCATCCTTGCTTACGGTTGAAGATGATCTTGTCGAAGTCGAAGTGTTGTCTGAGTCGATGATTGGTGGCGGTGATGATACCAAGTTGCGCCTAAGTAGCCGAAACACCTTAGGACACAAGAGAAATCGCAACCGAACACTCAACAAACACGTGGAATGGTGTGGAAGAACTCGAGAGGTGGTGGTGATACAAAATAAGAAAAACAGAAAAATGGCCGAAAGTTCCTGGATGGCCCGTGCGCACGGGGTAAGTGAGGCCCGTGTGCACGGGGTCCCGTGTGCACGGGGTCCCGATGGCCCGTGTGCACGAGGTCTCCCGAGAGCGGATGAACTTTTGTGATTTCGTGGAGATTGCAAGTTTTTGGCCAAATTCCAGTGGGGGATGGGTGGGGATGATGGTGGAGGGGTAGATCCACTTGCCAAACACCAAATTCGTGGATCAAATCAACCAAATCTCACAAGATCAACAAATTGCAAGAAAATTTTTTGGGGCTATTTTTGGTGGGGATTTTCGGATTAGGACAAAAAACAACAAAATCAAGATAGAAAGTGGAAGGTAAGGACTCCAAGATGTGAATCAACGTGGCTCATGATACCATATGATGTAGGGTAGAACCCTAGGAAGGACCTTTTCACACTTGGAGGGGGAAAAAGGAGAGAAATCACAAGAACAACAAGAACACAAAGATGAACACAAAGAGATAATCACTCCAACAATTCCCGATTACACATCCACTAGAGTAACAACACAAGATCCACAAGTCTCAAACACAATCAAAGGAAAGATACAATGGCAAAGTTCATCCCAAATCCAAAGGAAGAGGGGTCTTGGTGGTAGTCTTCTCCCAATGGAGGTCTTTAAATCCTCAAGGATTCTTCCCTATGGGGTCTTGATCCTCAAAAAGGGAAGGTAATGGAGCAAAGCTCACAAAGATCTCATCTAATACTTTGCTTACCCTAAACATGGCCCTAGGTACGGAATATATAGGCTTGGGGTCGAAGGAGGAGAAGTGGAGCCGAAGAAGCCATCTCAGCCGCCCATCCTGGGAGGCCCGTGCGCACGGGGTAAGTTGGGACCGTGCGCACAGGGGTCCCGTGGGCACGGTACACGCCCGTGCGCACGGGGTGCTCCAGCGCCGTTTTCCTGTGTAGCCCGTGGGCACGGGGTCTCGGGGGCCCGTGCGCACGGGGTCACCTGGGACTTGCTGTTTTGTTGTGGTTGCACTCCGTCTTGATCCTTATGGCCTTGGGGTGGTTCTCCTTCTCCTTGGGGATGCTCCTGAGCTTCTTGGTGGTGTTCCACTTCATACCTAAGGAGGCATAGCATATTTTGGTGAGGTAGTAGACATGTTCCATTTGTGTCCATATGCAAGTCTAGTAGGAAGGAGTTCACCTCGGTTTCCAAAGCACGTGCTCTAGCTCTTGTCATGGGTCCTTGTGGGGTTGGATGTGTTGATGTAGAGTCCATGGGGATGATGGAAGGATGCTCCGCATCAGTACACTTGATGACTTTGTGAAAAACGGCTATCTGCCAAAAAAAGGAGGTCATGTCGTACCATGCTCCTGACCCAACAGAAGAAAAACCTCAGCCCAAAGAAGGGGAAGTCATTGTTTTCATTGTTCATATGAACCAGGGGTTTTCACCACCGGCTCAAAATTCTTCAGAGATGTTCTGCACTTTTTCGACCTCCGTCCTCAAGACATCGGACCCAGTTCCGTGTCTAACATCTGCAATTTTCAAGTGTTCTGTGAGGTGTACCTTGAAGAAGAACCTAGCTTGGAACTCTTCAAGGAATTGTTTTACTTGAACCGCCAGAATGAATGCTCCAACGGACTGAGTTTGGAACTTGGCAGGGTCTCAACCCAACAACGGAGAGACGTCATTTTTCCTTATGCATAGCCACCCTAAGGATTGGAACCAAACATGGTTCTACTGCCAAGATACTTCTCCAGCTAATGAGAACCCTCTGCCTGGCTTCCGCGCCCTGCGCCTTGAGTCTAATCATCCTCTTCCACACAAGTTGTCAGCCGCTGATCGCCAGAATCTCGCCCCCACCATGGCTAAAGTCAAGGCTCTTTTGGGGAACGGTTCAAATGGTATTGACTTGGTCCTGGTTTGGCTTGCCTGGCGTATCATTCCGTTGAGCTGCCGCTCCAGTTTGATGTGCACCTACATGGGCGAGAAGAATGATCCTCTGCGCCACAGCCCTGTCGATTTACCTGACGATGTCATTGATGACATGACAAAGTCGCTTTTGAACGAAAGCCTAGGAGATTATGGCAAGGTGGGCCTTAGCCCTTTCTGCAAAGCTAACTCAGCTCCAGGGGTAAGCCGCGGAACTCAGTCATTTTACCTTTATCTTTTGATGTTTTGTCTTAAGTCAAACCTTTGCTGATTTCACAGGCTGATGATAAGTTTTGGAAGAAAAAATATGACCATGAGGCTGCAAAGAGAGCCAGGAAGGCCAAGAAAGCCGCCAGGAAAGCCACTGCCAAGAAGAGAGGAAAGAAGCCCAACGCCTTTGACTTGCTTCGACTAGAAGATACCTCTGAGTCGGAGGTAGCCCTTGACTCTCTGGGCTCCTTTTTAACCACCTTATTGACACTGATTATCATTAGGATGACACAGGAATGAGTCACGGAGTGGATGAAGAGGTAACTATTATTTTCTCCGACTTCGAGCTTTTGCCAAGATAGAAAATCCGAAGAGTAACCCGGAAAGTAAGATTTTCACATCCCTTAGCTTATTAGGATCCTCACTTTCTTTTGAAGCGACAGATTCATGAGAGCCGGAGGCAGACCCAGACCAGCAAGGACGCGGAACTCTCCTCCGGCTTACCAAACACGCCAAGGAAGCACCGGAACGAGGTCACCTCTAACTTAAACCCTTTTTATCCTTTAGCGGGCCTCATCGTCAACCACTCATCTCTTCTGATTCAAATTATCAGGAAACTTCACCTTCTTCCGGTGACTCAATCCAGTCCAACATGCCGGCTTTTAAGACTGCTCCAGGGTAATGATGATTTACTTTATCCTGTATTCATTACAATTCTTTATATTTGCACTGACCTTTTTGATCTTATGTAGTGGAAAAGCAAAGCCCAGTAAGAGGGTAAAGAAAAATAAGCCGGTCAAAGAGTCGTCCGTCAATGAGCCAGAACTTCAACCCGCAGCGCCTGAGGCATCTGTTCCTGAACCGCCACTTGAGCCGGTTCACGACATGCGATAATGGTTGCTGACCCGCCTGTTGATCAAGCCGCCGACGGCTCTGTAAACCCTGAAGCTTCATGCCCGGCTAAGACAGTCGACCCACAAGATGTTGATGTGGAAATCACCAAGACCGGCTATACTGAGCCGGGAAGACCTACTGTGCTAGCCAAGTGTTCTGCCAAGGAGGAGCACACTGAACGCCGGAAAGTCAGATTTGATGTTGCTGACTATACTCAAATGAGCATTGGCGAAGTTTTTTCTGGCTATCTTAGCCAAGTGCACAGCAGCCGCAACCTTGAAATTTACATGGTCAAACAAATGCACCAGAAGTTTGAGGTATAAATTCTTCCTTTCATTGAATTATCCTTACTATGCCAGCCCCCAAGTCTACTGCTTATGATTAATATGCTGTAGACTTAGAGCGAGGTTATGAGCATCAGTAATATCCTTTGGTAAAACCTATAAAAAATCCGGCTTAATCCGTAGTCCCCAAGGGCCGGTTTAATCAGCATGAATGAGCCGGTCCTTCACATGCTTGTGTAGAATGTAGTACTTGTGTAGCTTTTAATAGCAATATGCATTAGCCCCCAAGTGCCAAATACTCTTGCTTGCAATGTGCTTGGGACTTACTCTCATGAACCACCACTTAGATAGAACTTTTGGTAGACATTAGCCCCCAAGTGCCAAGTGTCGTTGCTTGCAAAAGGCTTGGGACTTAATATTGTATGCTAATACTCATGATTTTAATCCGGTATTTGTACAGACTATCACTGCTCAACTTCAATCTGAGCTGTCTGAAGTAAAGAACCACTTGGAGTTGCAGGAGATTGAAACCCAGAGGGCCAACTCCAAATTCGAATTTAGTGTGTCTGAACAAGAGAAACTGAAGGCCGAGTTTGAAGTTGAGAAAAAGTCCTGGGCTGAGGAAAAGATTGCCTTAACCCGTCGAGCTGAGAAAGCAGAGGCGGCTCTTGAAGAGGTGACCACTGAATTGTCCGGCTTAAAACGCCATGTGTCTCAGATGGTCTCAGCAATCTTTGGTAAGCCGCCCTACAAGTGTTAAGTATTGAATCTTTTTGGTGATCATATGAATTGTTGTTAACTCACCTGCTATTGCTACGCAGGCCCCAGGAGCACCAACCTCAATCAGGACTTGCTGGTGAAGCTGAAGGCGGTTTACACGCTCGTAGAACAACTTTACACTGGAGCTCAGCGTGCCTTAGCCATAGTTACCCTGTCAACTGAAGCCCCCACACTTCTTGTTGATGTGCTAAAGAAGCTTTCTGTGCTGCCCCAGCGATTCAATGAATTAAGGCGATCATCTGCGAGAGCCGGAGCCATGGCTACCTTGAGCCAGGCCAAAGCATGGCTACCAGAATTAGACCCGGCCGACATCGCGATTGGGTATCCAAGCCTTAAGGAGGATGGCACTTCATTTGAACAGGAGGACTTCGCTGCTTGTGTAAAGGAAATACGCCCTGTGGCCACCCTGATTGCCGATGAGGCAGACCTCACCGAGTACCATCCGGGTTATGACGCGAGGAATCAGAGGATGCCGACGCCGCGTTATAAAGTGACAAGCCTGATCCCCCCAATATGTAAGCATACCTTCGCCCTTGAAGTTGATCCGTCCAGGCTAATTGATGATGAAGCTGAATTTGAAGCTTTGAGTGGCATTGACTGGTCGTCATCAACCTTCTAGGACAGGGAACATGACGAAGGAGCGGAGAGGGTTGATCCAGAAGCTTCAGGCCAACAAGAGAACTGATCCGTCGGGCGGCTCATACTTATGGCCTTCTGAAAAAACAGTTTAATCATTTGGACTCGGGGAGTCATGTAATAGGGTAGAAATGACTTTGCTCTCTCGTGCCATCGTGCACATTTTGGTGCTCAACACTGTTAAGCCGCCGTCTTATATTCGCCCTTATTATACTTATCATCTTTTTTCCTTATGCATAAGAAAGTCCTTAAACTATCCTCACATAGAAATAGATCACAAGAACCCTTGGCGGTTTACCGTAGGGCGGGTCATAATATCTTACGTATAACCACTAATATGGAAAAAAAGGAATCAAAGAGTCTGTTATGAATCGTAGCTTTGAAATACAACTATAATTTCATACCTGTGATATTGAATTTGCACTGCTGGTTTATGTGACCTGAATAGTAAGGGTGATAACCCAATCTTTAGAAGCCAACACTTCTAAATGTTTGATGATTGTAATATGCTGGTGACTTATCGTACAAAGCCAAGCCGGATTAAATAGAAACCATATATATATATATATATATATATATATATATATATATGCCTTAGATATGAACAAAAAAGTCTCAAGACAAAACCAGAGATTGTTTTCAAAAAACTTAAGCCAAACAGAAAGAAAAATTGAGGCTTCTAATTCGAATACGATCAGTAAACCTGAACAAAAGGGGTTAAGCTAGGATTCAAATACGATCATGAAGCCCCCTATAGTGGTTTTGGCATTGCGCCGATCAAGAGGGTACCGATAGCTATATTCTCTTTGGTTCGAATACGACCTATGTTTGAACAGGAAGCCCCCAAATGACCTTGAGAGTTTTTTAACGACTCTGATTCAAATACGATCAAAGTAGGACCCAAAAAGGGTCAAGCTATGATTCGAATACGATAAAGAAGCCCCCTAGTGGGTTTGGCAGTGTGCCGATCAAGAGGGTACCGACAGCTATGTTCTCTTTGGTTCGAATATGACCTATGTTTGAACAGGTAGCCCCCAAGTGATCATGAGTTTTAACGGCTATGATTCGAATATGATCATGAGCCAGACCAAGAGGGGTTAAAGCTCTGATTCAAATACGATCAGCCCCCATTGGTCTTTGGAATTATGATGATGAAGACATATGATCATTGAGGATGAAAAGGATAGAGGTCCTGCTTTATTACTTATCATAATATATACATCATCGAAAATATGTACATCATGAGAGCCGGTGGCTCAAGTGTAGTAAGGCCAAAGATGAGCGATATTCCACGGCCGACGGGTCTCCTCCTCCGACTTACGTGAGTCTTTGTGCTCTCGAACATCGATAAGGTAGTATGACTCGTTGTTCAAGTTCTTACTGACGACAAAGGGCCCTTCCCAAGGTGGGGATAACTTGTGTGCATCAATTTGATCCTGGATGAGCCGGAGCACCAAATCACCTTCTTGAAAGGTTCTGGACTTAACCCGGCGGCTGTGATAACGGCGCAGGTCCTGCTGGTTAATCGTCGAGTGGGCTGCTGCCAAGTCATGCTTTTCATCTAACAGGTCGAGCACATCCTGAGGCGCTTGTTCATTATCAGCTTCAACGTAAGCCGCCACGCGGGAAGAGTCATGACGGATGTCACTAGGGAGAACCGTCCCTACTCTGTAAACCATGAAGAAAGGCGTGTAACCCGTAGACCTGTTGGGGGTAGTATTGATGCTCCATATCACAAAAGGTAACTCCTCCACCCAACAACCCGGCGTCTGTTGCAAGGGAACCATAAGCCGGGGCTTGATGCCTTTCAAGATTTCCTGATTGGCTCTTTCAGCTTGGCCATTGGATTGGGGGTGAGCTATTGATGAAACGTCAAGCCGAATATGCTCACATTGACAAAACTCCTCCATGGCACCCTTGGGCAGATTAGTACCATTCTTAGTTATAATGCTGTGTGGAAAGCCAAAACGAAAGATCACCTTTTTCATGAATTGAACTGTCGTGGCTGCGTCACACTTACTAACTGGCTCTGCCTCAACCCACTTTGTGAATTTATCAACCGCCACCAAGAGGTGGGTCTTTTTATCTTTGGAACTTTTGAAAGGCCCAACCATGTCAAGTCCCCAGACTGCAAACGGCCAAGTAATTGGAATCATCCTCAATTCTTGAGCCGGTACGTGAGCTTGTCGTGAGAATTTCTGACAACCATCACATTTACTGACCAGATGCTCCGCATCAGCGTGAGCTGCCAGCCAATAAAATCCATGACGAAAAGCTTTAGCCACAAGGGACTTTGAACCGGCATGATGGCCACAATCTCCTTCATGAATCTCACGAAGAATTTCTTGACCTTCCTCAGGAGAGACACAACGCCGAAACGCCCCAGTGACACTGCGGTGATGCAACTCACCATTGGCAATTGTCATTGACTTAGACCGCCGGGTTATCTGCCTAGCCAAGGTTTCATCCTCAGCCAACTCACCCCGGGTCATGTAAGCCAAATATGGCACTGTCCAATCTAGGATGATGTGAAGAGCCGCCACCAATTGTGCTTCCGGGTCAGGAACAGCCAAGTCTTCCTCTGTAGGCAACTTGACAGAAGGGTTATGCAGAATATCCAAGAAGGTGTTAGGTGGCACTGGCTTACGCTGAGACCCCAGCTGGCTTAAAGCATCAGCCGCCTCATTCTTTCTACGATCAATGTGCTCCACTTGATAACCCTTGAAGTGTCCATCAATAGCATCAACTTTACGGCGATAAGCCGCCATGAGGGGATCCTTGGAATCCCACTTGCCTGAGACTTGTTGAGCCACCAAATCTGAGTCGCCAAAGCACCTCACCCGGCTTAAGCTCATCTCCTTAGCCATCCGAAGACCATGGAGCAAGGCCTCATACTCAGCTGCATTGTTAGTACAAGGAAACATCAACCTTAGCACATAACACAATTTATCACCTTGAGGGGAAGCTAAAACAACTCCATCCCCCGAGCCCTCCAATTGCCTGGAGCCATCAAAGTGAATAGTCCAATATGTGTTGTCCGGCTTCTCTTCAGGCATCTGCAGCTCTGTCCAATCGTTGATGAAATCCACTAGTGCTTGAGACTTGATAGCAGTGTGTGGCACATATTTTAAACCATGAGGCCCAAGCTCAATGTCCCACTTGGTGACTCGTCCTATGGATTCTCTGTTTTGAATGATATCTCCTAAAGGAGCAGAACTGACCACAGTGATGGGATGACCTAGAAAATATTGCTTAAGCTTCCGGCTGGCCATGAACAACCCATAAACAAGCTTCTGCCAATGCGGATATCTCTGCTTGGACTCAATAAGCACCTCACTGATGTAGTAAACTGGTCGTTGAACCGGATATTCTTTGCCAGCCTCCTTGTGCTCCACCACAATGGCCACACTGACAACATGTGTGTTAGCAGCCACATATAACAATAATGGCTCCTTATCAATGGGAGGAGCAAGGACCGGCGGCTCAGCTAGCTGCCTCTTCAAATCTTCAAAGGCAACGTTAGCAGCATCACTCTAGACAGAGTCGTCTGTTTTCTTCATCATTTGATACAGCGGTATGGCCTTCTCACCTAACCGGCTTATGAACTGGCTTAAAGCAGCAATACGACCCGCCAAACGCTGAACATCATTGATACACGCCGGCTTAGCAAAAGAGGTGATGGCCTTGATCTTCTCCGGGTTAGCCTCAATGCCTCTGTTCGAAACCCGAAAACCCAAAAGCTTGCCTGCTGGCACACCAAAAACACACTTGTCCGGGTTAAGCATCATCTTGTAGACCCGGAGATTATCAAAGGTTTCCTTCTAATCATTTATCAAGGTCTCTTTCTCTCTAGACTTCACCACAATGTCGTCCACATAAGCATTAACATTGCGCCCAATCTGACTGTGAAGACAGTTCTGTACACATCGCTGATAAGTCGCTTGGGCACTCTTAAGCCCAAAAGGTATAGACACATAGAAGAAGGCTCCAAACGGAGTAATAAAAACCGTCTTCTCCTGGTCCTTAACTGCCATCTTGATCTGATGATAACCAGAATAAGCATCAAAAAAGCTTAAATGCTCACAACCCGCCGTAACATCAATGATTTGATCGATACGAGGGAGAGCAAAAGGATCAGGCGGACAAGCCTTGTTTAAGTCCGTGTAATCCACACACATACGCCAGGTGTCGTTCTTCTTAAGCACTAGCACCGGGTTAGCCAACCACTCTGGATGAAAAACTTCAACAATGAACCCGGCTGCTAAGAGCCGGGCCACTTCCTCACCAATGGCCGTACACCTCTCATTGAACCGCCGGAAACTTCTTAACCGGCTTAAATTTTGGATCAATATAGAGAGTGTGCTCTGCGAGTTCCCTTGGTACACCAGGCATGTTAGAAGGTTTCCATGCAAAGATGTCCCGGTTCTCACGGATGAACTCGATGAGCGCACTTTCCTATTTGGGATCTAGGTTAGCACTGATACTGAACTGCTTAGATGAGTTGCCAGGAACAAAATCAACCATCTTGGTGTCGTCGACCGATTTAAACTTCATCACTGGCTCATGATCTGTGGTTGGCTTCTTCAAAGACGTCATGTCCGCCGGGTCAACATTGTCTTTGTAAAAAGTCAACTCCTCTATTGCACAGACAGACTTAGCGTAAGTAGCATTGCCTTCCTCACATTCCAGAGCTATCTTCCGACTCCCATGCACTATGATGGTTCCCTTATGACCCGCCATCTTGAGCTGCAGATAAACGTAACATGGCCGTGCCATGAACTTTGCATAAGCCAGCCATCCAAACAAAGCGTGATATGGGCTTTTGATTTTGACCACCTCAAAAGTTAACTTCTCAGCCCTGGAATCATGCTCGTCTCCAAAGGCCACCTCCATCTCAATCTTACCCATTGGGTACGCCGACTTACCAGGCAACACTCCATGTAAAATAGTGTTGGACGTCTTAAGATATTTATCAGTCAACCCCATGCGACAAAAAGTCTCATAATAAAGGATGTTGATGCTACTGCCTCCATCCATGAGCACTTTAGTGAATTTGTATCCACCAACCTGAGGTGCCACCACCAAGGCCAAGTGACCCGAATTGTCAACCCGAGGAGGGTGATCCTTCCTACTCCACAGAATAGGCTGCTCAGAGCATCTCAAATAACAAGGAACTGTCGGCTCAAAAGCGTTCACAACCCTCTTATCAAGCTTCCAGTCCCGTTTACATAAACTGGTGGTAAACACATGATACTGCCCGCTATTCAGCTGCTTTGGATTACTCTGATATCCAGATTGCTGCTGCTGTTGACCTCCCTGGCCAGATTGCTGATTAAAACCACCCTCATACCTTGAGGGCCTTGAAAGTTGGAATTTGTCGGCGTTCTGGGAACGGGGGTACCCAGACTTGCCTGCCTGCAGCCTGCGGCGTGGCTCCAGGAGTGGCCCAGTACGGCCCATCTTCATCAGCACATGCTCAAGACCCTCACGAGGGGCCAAGCCTCATGGGGCGGATGACAGGAGGCTTCCTCAGGCACGGCCTCGTCAGGCTAGCTCATGAGGAGGCAGAGAGATCAAGGCAGGGTACCTCACGGGGTGCCCGTGACGCAAGCCATGACGACCAAGGCCAGGCGGGCGCCGGCCTACGTAGAGTCCTTGTTTCCCCTTTGGTGCAAAGGGGGCAAGCGCGGGCAAGGGTATCAAGCAAAGGCAACCATTTGGTGCAACAAGACCAAGACCAGCAGGACGTTAGAACGGAGGTCATCGTGGAGCCCAAGCCAGCGTCATCGTCAGGGTCTTTGGCAGGCGAGGACCAACTTTAGTTAGGATAAGTGTACTAGATGTTCCCCTTCAAAATGGCCAATTGTTGGCGCCCTTCCCACTCAATATTTGGGAAGAGGCCCGGGGCCTTCGCCTATAAATAGGACTAGCCACCCACAGGGTAGGGCATCTAGATCTAATCGGATCCGCATCCAAGACACAAAGAGAGAGGCGACTGAACTCCCCTAGCAGTTCATCGCGCCAACCAAGAACAGACCCTCGCGAGGCTGTTCTCCCCTTGTACTGTTCCTCATCAGCCCCAGAGGCAATCCACCACACCACAAACTGGAGTAGGGTATTACACCACAATGGTGGCCTGAACCAGTATAAATCTCGTGTCCCTTGTGTTGTTCTTCGTGTAGTTTAGATCCTAGTGAGGCAGTGAGACATGGGTAGGTTGGGGGTGTGATCTCCACGTACACCCCAGTGTTCGAACCTCAAGGGTCTGCCGGAACCCGAAATCTGACATTTGGCGCTCCAGGTAGGGGTGTGCCGGAATCTGCCCTCCGTCGCCTCGTGTTTTCACCGCCCCTCCCATCCATGTCAGACGCACGTCGCGCCCGCGCCGAGCGCCGGGACGCTCTCGCCACTCGCGTCGCCCAGACGGCCCCCGTCGGCGGGCTCCCCCGTTGTTCCCCGTTGCCTGCCGTCAACGCCGCCACCGGCCCGGCGGGGAACGAACAGCAGGCGTCGTCCCTGCATCCATCAGTGCGGCGAGAAGGCCGCACTGCCACTCCGTCACTGACTCCGGCCGGCTCCTCGTCCCACGCCCGTCACGCTCCTGCGGACGCACACGCCACGCTGCTCCTGGCGCGGGAGCTCCTGCACTACCGTCCCGTCGACGACCTCTACGACGAGTGACTCGCCCGCATCACCGAGCTCGTCAGCGCCGCTGGGGGCTCCCCTGCACCGTCCCTCTCGTTGCACCGCGCCCCGCCCTACGTGGGCGACGAAGCTCCGGGGGTGCCTCAGCTGCCTCCCCCTCAAGAAGGCGCCTTGGCCCCAAGGCGCATGGCCCCTGGGCGGAACCCACTCCGCCCGGCACCAACACAGCAAGAGAAGAGCTGCCAAGAGATCCCTCGTCCCCAAGAAGCTGCCCGCGTGCTCCCCACGCCGGCCCGGCACGAACGCGCACCTGCTCCAGCGCACCAAGACCCCGCGCTGCACCTGGTCGCAGCGCATAGAGACCAGCAAGATCAAGCTCTCCGTCACCAAAGGGCTCCCGCAGCCACTGCAGGCTGCCGTGCCTTCTCCGCCGAGCTGCACAGCGTGGCTTGGCCGGGCAAGTTCAAGCCAGACCTACCCCCGCGCTACGATGGCACGGCTGACCCTGCTGAGTTCCTCCAGCTCTAAGAGCTGGGCATCGAAGCCGCCAATGGGGACGAGAAGGTCATGGCAAACTGGTTCCCCATGGCGCTCAAGGACGGCACCCGCACCTGGCTCCTGAACCTGTCTCCTGGCACGATATCATCCTGGGACAATATGCGCACCCGATCCATCGCCAACTTCCAAGGCACCCGCGACCGGCCCCCGCCCATGAGCGACTTGCGCCGCATCAAGCAACAGCCGGGAGAGACCCTGCAGAAGTTCATCCAGCGCTTCAACAATGCTCGCCTTAAGATCCCCAAGGTGTCTGAGGAGGCCATCATCTCAGCCTTCTCCGACGGCGTGCGTGACGTCAAGATGGAGGAGCTCGCGATCCATGAAGACCTGTGCACCTCCCTGGAGCTGTTCAATCTGGTGACCAAGTGCGCTAGGGCTGAGGAAGGGCGCCTGTCCCTCCTTGAGCGGCCAGCTGCTGACCCAGAAGAGAAGAAGCCCAAGACCAAGGACGTGAAGCGCAAGGGGGCTGCCGTGCTTGCAGCAGAGCCAGACACCAAGCGAGGCAGGGATCAGCCTAAGTCATCCAAGGGTAGCCGGTACTGCGTGTACCACGACCTCCATACCCACAACACCAACGAATGCCAAGAGCTCAGAGCCGTGCGAGACGTGCGTGCCGGCCGACGCCCCGAGCGCAGCGACAGGGGCTATGGCCGAGGAGGAGGAAGAGGTAGAGGACGATGGGAAGACCGTGGCCCTCGCCAAGGGTGGCGTGACCGACCTCGCGAGGACCGCTGGCAGGACCAGCCTCGTGAGGGAGGTTGGAGGGACCCACCTCGCGAGGGGGGTTGGAGGGATCAGCCTCGCGAGGATCGCCCACAAGGCAATGCGGGCCTCCCTCCTCTACCACCATAGCCAAGGAGGAATGAAGACCATCACCAGGACGAGGGGGCTGGAGGCTTCCAGGAGCCACGTGCAATCGGTTGCATCTTGGGCGGCGCACAAGCCCCGGCCTCTCAGCGCATCTTCAAGCAGTTTGCTTGCGAAGTGAATGCAGTCCTTCCCAAGCTTGAGGCAACACGCCCTCTCAGGTGGTCAGCATGCGCTATCACGTTCAGCTCAGCGGATCAGCTCAAGTGCGCGGCCACAGCAGGAGTCCTCCCGATGCTTTGTTCCCCAATCATCAGCAATGTGCAAGTCACTAGGACCCTCATCAATGGCGGAGCAGGGCTCAATGTTCTATCCGTCGAAATGTTCAACAATCTCC
The DNA here is from genome assembly GCF_018294505.1 of Triticum aestivum. Lineage (NCBI taxonomy): Eukaryota > Viridiplantae > Streptophyta > Magnoliopsida > Poales > Poaceae > Triticum > Triticum aestivum. The sequence goes on from NC_057813.1 coordinate 388,509,238, forward strand.
AAGTGCCATACAATCAGCTGCAGCCAACCAAGCCTTTCTCAGGAGTCACTCATGGTTCCACGGTTCCGATAGGGCAGGTCCGCCTTCCTGTTACCTTCGGGAAGCGTGACAACTACCGCACCGAGCTCATTGACTTCGACGTCGCTCACATCCACCTGCCGTACAATGCCATCCTTGGGTACCCAGCCCTGGCCAAGTTCATTGCCGTGACCCATCATGGCTACAATGTCCTCAAGATGCCAGGAAGTGGCGGAGTCATCACTGTGCCTTGTGAAGAGAGAGACGATGTGTGTTCTCTGGAACGCGCTTTCCAAGCCGCATCGATTGAAGACCCAGATCACAGGAACGGGAGGCCTCCCGAGGCTGCTCCTAAGAAGAAGAAGACATCGCCTCGCCCGACCCCTCGAGAGGCAAGCCTCTCAGGGTCCGCGACCGTTCAGGGGGGCACCTCCTTCTGTTGCATAGGAAAGCGCGCCCGGCGCCCTCCTCGAGCAGGGCTCGGGGGCTCTCTTCTGGAGGTCCATCGACTTTGCTAAGATTACGAGGGAGGCGCTTGGCACCACTTGGAGGCGTGCTTCAACGCACGTTTCCCTCAGGAGGAAGCAAGGCAAGGAGGGCCAAACCCTCAGGAATTCATCAGCAAGATCATTTAGGAGCTATAGGAGTCAAGAGTCATGAGTGGCAGCCGCCGTTTGCCCACCGTAGCTCCCTACCCAAGCAAGGATGGTGGGCAGCGCGTCTGCATCGACATACCAGGACTCAACCGAGCCGCCTCTCAGGAGCGCCTCTAGCCGTCACGTGTGGGGCGCTACGAAGGCCCACCCCACAGCTATGTTCGCATGCCTTACGGCCTGCCGAACGCGGCTGCTGTGCGTCAGCGCCTCATGAGGAGCATCTTGGAGGCTCAGGCGGTCAGGCATTCTGCAATCCTGGCGGAGACGGAGATGGTCCGCGAGGAGCCGCCAGCACCTCCGGAGCCTCACGAGGCCCCTGGGCCTGGGGGCTCGTGAAGATCGTCTCCCGCAGCGCACGTTGTCCGGTACTTCAGCATCCCTCCATCTTCAGCATCATCAGGTGACATCCTTCGAGTTTCATTTTCAGCTGGGAGCGCCCCCCAGGGCTGCATCATTCCCAGGCCGCATGGGTCCGTCCCTGCGGCATGTATCCCCTTTTAGTTCATGTTGTCAGCTTACTTTATCGGGGGCGCCCCTCTGGCTGCATTATCCCCGAGCTACCCGGGCCAGACCCGGTGGCATGTATCCCTCTCGCGTTTATTCAGGTCGTGCGTTTGACCCATCATGATCGTTGTTTGATGCTTGCCTATGGCACCCTTCTTTCTTCATGTCGGCTGCTTGCACGTTAAAGGGGGGGGGTACCTGAGCATCACGACTCATGGGCTCTTACTGGCTCTCTAGCCCTCACCCTCTGGCCTTGTCCACGGCATCGCGACCTGGCATACCAGCGACAGCTGAGCCCCGCTCGAGGGCTGGGACCCGAGGACGTAGAGCACCGACATCTAACCAAATCTGCAGGAACACATCACAAGTAAAGGCCCAGAGCCAGGCGCAACCCGCCTTGAGGTAGGGCCCCGTGAGTCCCGTGCTGGCTCACAGGTGCCCAGATACACCTCATCAGGCCCTACCATGCCAGCCACGTGTCAGGGTGGGGCTGTACACGCCCCGGGGGCTCCTCCCGGAGGGGAGCCCCCTCCCACGCACTAGTGGAAGCACCATGCTCCGCGTTGGCTGACGACACTGCCGAGGAGCGGCTATGCCCGTACGCATACGGAAGCGCTATGCTCCGCGCTGGTGATAAACAACTGAGGGTGGCCCCCGGCTGCATCAACCTCAGGGAGCCCAGAGCTCAATGTCCGGCCTCATCGTAACGCCTCCCCTCGGGAGTGCCGCGCGAGGGGGCTGGGCACGGGGGCTGCGCCCGGGTCACGCCCAGGCGCACGCCACCCAGCCAGGCCCCTCGGGCCTGGTTCGTCGCACGCCTCTCCCCGAGCGGAGCCAAGGTACGAAGGCCGTTTGAACGTCAAGGGGGACTCCTGAGCATCGCGACTCAGGAGCCTAACTGGTCACGTAGCCCCTCACCCCTTAGTTCCGAAAGGCTAACGGCGGTTGAGGTATGCGCGGGGCCGGGCTCTGCCGATGTAGAACGGTAAATTCACCCATGCATCTCACCTCCCTACTTGCTGTTCGTGCGTCAAGGGGGACTCCTGAGCATCGCGACTTAGGAGCCTAACTTGTCACGTAGCCCCTCACTCCTTGGTCCCGTCCTGGTTTCCGGTCGGGGCTAACGGCGGCTGAGGTATGCGCGGGGCCGGGCTCTGCCGACGTAGAACACAAGCAAGTAGGAAGGAAAAACGCAAATCTCAAGAAATTCAAAAGCAAATATTACAGTCCATAGAGTACTTTGACAACGCCAAACACAAGTTTAAACGCCTCCACGAGGCAGAATGCATGTTGCAGGAATTAAAAGCAGGACGGGAGCCGCGAAGGGGTCACTTTTTGGCGGCGCCATCACTGGTGACGGTGCTACGCTGGGCAGCTTCGCCTCGTGGAGCCTCAAGACCGGCAGCGCCTCGCTTCGGCTTGGTGCTGAAGGCCCGGAACTTCGCCAGCAGAGCCTCCGCGCAACCCTTCACGGCCTCAGCAGCGACAGCGGCAAGCTCGCCACTCACATGCTCCAGCAGGCTGTCGAGGTCAACGCTGGGGTCGCGGAGGTAGATGTGGGTGAAGACGCGCGTTAGCGCCGCAGAAGAAAGGACACGCGCCTCAGCCTCAGCCATGGGGCCAAGACCGAGGGCGACACCTTCGAGGGCGCGGACCAGGAAGGGAAGCAGCTTGGCGGGGGCCTCCTTGGCGCCGGCCAACGGGCTTTCCAGGCTGCTGTCATAGAGCGACTTCAGCAGGGTGCGAGCCTTCACCTCCAGCTTCACGAAGGCCACATGGTCCTCGTCCAGGACCCGCGCCTTGCCGTCTAGCTCGATCTTCTTCGCCTCCAACGCCTGCTCCAGCGCACCCAAGCGGCCCTAGCGTTCCTCAAGTTTGGCATCCCAGTCCTTGGGGGCAGCCTCGCGAGCCTTCATGTCTTCCTCCTTCTCCTGGCGGACATGGGCCTCCTTGACAAGCTGGTCGTGTAGGCCTTGCAGTTCGCTCTCCAGCACCTTGTAGCGACCCTGGACATCTGCAACCTCGCCCAAGGTAGCGTCGCGAGCGGCCTTCACCTCAAGTATGGCCTACTTCTCCTCGTCGCAGGCTGTCGCGGCCTGAGCGAGCGCTGCTCGGACTGAAGCATCAGAGCGGACCCAGCCAGAGACCAACTCCAAGCACCCGGGCACCAAGCGAGGGTCGGCGCCCAGAAGATCTTTCCGCAGCCGGTCCAGCTCAGCAGCAGCACGATCCAGAATAGTAGGAGGAGCCGGAGAGACGGCAGTTGGCGGAGTAGGAGGAGAAGATGGCAGCGTAATCACAGCACCATGAGTCAGGACCTTCTGCACCCCGACGACTGCGGCAGTGGCATCAGGCAAAGACACCACGGGAGTCGCTTGGGCCATGGGGGCTGAGCTCGCTCCAGCTGGCCCCGCCAGGCCTCGCGAGGATGACCGGGCAAGAGAGGCTCGCGTCTTGTCGCCCCCTTCTCCCGCAGATGGGGGTGCTGCCCTGGACGAAGCCTCAGGAGCCCCCTTCAGCTTCTTCGCCGCAGGCACCGGCCTAGCCAAGGAATATGGACGTCAAGCCTCAACAACAAAGCAGGAAGCAAAACGAGAATCGAGCACTTACTCGTCATCGCTTGCGGGCTCAAGCAACCTCCGGCCGAACTTGAAGCCCGAGAGCCGGATGCTGGGGTCAACTTTAAGAGGCTCGGGAGCAGGAGGCGTGTCTGCGGATCGCCTCGGAGTCGGAGCGGACCCACGGGGAACCAGCCCCGTCCTGGCCTTCTTCGGGATCAGGGGAGAGCTCTCGCCACCCCGCTCGTCGCCATCCTCGTCGTCATCCGGCATGAGGTGAAGAGTGCAGGACCTACACCAAGGGAGGGGCGTTCTCGACTCCCCGTCGGTTGCCTCCGAATCGGGCTCCTCGTCCTCCTCCTCCTCCTCTTCTTCCTCCTATCCGCTGGAGTCGCTGGAGGATACGTTCACCGTCGCCAGGGCCGCCGGGTCCTCAGGAACCTCCGCGGGCATAGGCCCGCCCTCGTTGAAAGCGGACATGGAGTTCACCACCTGCTCCCAATCATCCCGAAGGAACAAGGGAACGGGAGCATCCTCCAACCTCGCCACGTTCCCCCAACCAAGGATTGGAGGACCGCAGCCAGATCCTCGTCGGCCATGACTTCGGGGTTCGAGCGAAGGGCGGCATCGGCCCCCCAAGCTTCCAAGCGGAAGTGAGTGTTCCCGGAGCGGAGCCACCCAATGTTCCAGGAACTCCCTCAGGAGCGACGCCCCGGTCAGTTTTGCCGTTGCCATGTTGTCCGGCCACAGGTCCGCGTCCATCTTCTCCAGCACCGGCCTCGCGCGGGGATCAATGAGCTCCGCACGGGACCAAGCGTCAACGGACTTGGGCTGCCCCATGGGCAGAATCAGCCGGGAGTGGGTGCGCCCAGCATCCACCATGACCCACTTCCTCCTGAAGCCCTCAATTCTCTTCCCGGGCTTGGAGATGGCGTTAGAGCTGCCGTGCGCGAAAAAGCTCGCGCACGCGGTGATGGGGCCGCGGGAGACCCGGAGGTAGAAGTAATGGCGCAGCAAGGCCACCGAAGGCCTCACCCCGACATGAGCCTCACAGTAGTAGGCGAAAATCGCCAGGAGAAGAACGGAGTTGGGATGGAGGTGCAGGGCTTGCAGATTGTAATGGTGGAGAATAGAAAGGAAGAACTCGGAAAAAGGGGGCACCAGTCCGACGGCGATGGCGCTCACGAAGAGTGGGTAGAAGGTGCTTCCTTTGCCCTCGGGAAGGGCGGAGCCGACCTTGAGCGTGGCCGCCCTGCCGTTGCCTTGCGCCGCCATCATCTGGCGTGTTCGAGCAAGATTCTTCTCCGACACATTCAGAGGATCCAAGGCGGGCGAGTACCATGCTCCGGCTGGGGTCTGGTGAGGCGCCATGCCTTGCTAGGATGCAGGGTTGGAGTAGATCTGGGGATTTCGGGAGCAAGAAGGACAGGAGCAAGAAAGGGGATCTGGGCAGTGAAGGAGAAGGCAAAGAAGGTAAGCCTAGACGGGTACCGCTCCCTTATCAGTTTGTGCAGTTGCCGAGGTGTCGTGGGGGAGCCAGGAGACCGATGTCCAATCAACCGCCACGCGGCGCCCAAGGCCGCAGGCTATTGGGGCCCGCGGCGCTTCGCACTTGCCTCTTCGCTTCTCTGCTAAGCCAAGTCCGAGCGTGCCTTGGGCCCGGGGGCTACTGTCGGCGTTCTGGGAACGGGGGTACCCAGACTTGCCTGTCTGCGGCCTGCGGCATGGCTCCAGGAGTGGCCCAGTACGGGCCATCTTCATCAGCACATGCTCAAGACCCTCGCGAGGGGCAAAGCCTCGCAGGTCGGATGACAGGAGGCTTCCTCAGGCACGGCCTCGTCAGACTAGCTCGTGAGGAGGCGGAGAGATCAAGGCAGGGTACCTCACGGGGTGCCCGTGACGCAAGCCATGACGACCAAGGCCAGGCGGGCGCCGGCCTGCGCAGAGTCCTTGTTTCCCCTTTGGTGCAAAGGGGGCAAGCGCAGGCAAGGGTATCAAGCAAAGGCAACCATTTCGGCGCAACAAGACCAAGACCAGCAGGACGGCAGAACGGAGGTCATTGTGGAGCCCAAGCCAGCGTCATCGTCAGGGTCTTTGGCAGGCGAGGACCAACTTTAGTCAGGATAAGTGTACTAGATGTTCCCTTTGAAAATGGCCAATTGTTGGCGCCCTTCCCGCTCAATATTTGGGAAGAGGCCCGGGGCCTTCGCCTATAAATAGGACTAGCCACCCACATGGTAGGGCATCTAGATCTGATCAGATCCGCATCCAAGACACAGAGAGAGAGGCGACTGAACTCTCCTGGCAGTTCATCGCGCCAACCAAGAACAGACCCTCGCGAGGCTGTTCTCCCCTTGTACTGTTCCTCATCAGCCCCAGAGGCATCCACCACACCATAAACTAGAGTAGGGTATTACACCACAATGGTGGCTTGAACCAGTATAAATCTCGTGTCCCTCGTGTTGTTCTTCGTGTAGTTTAGATCCTAGCGAGGCGGTGAGACATGGGTAGGCTGGGGGTGTGATCTCTGCGTACACCCTAGTGTTCGAACCTCAAGGGTCTGCTGGAACCCAAAATCCGACAGAATTAGAACCGCCACCCGGGCCATGAAAACCGCCGCCACCTGAGCCGCCGCCCGTCCCATGATTGCTGTCAAACATGTTAGAGTTCTTGAAAGCATTTATGATTGTACACTCCTTCCATAAATGAGTGGCCGGTTTCTGCTGAGTACCATGCCTTGGACAGGGCTCATTTAGCAACTGCTCAAGAGTGGGACCTGACCCGCCGGACCGAGGAGGCGGTCTCCCCTTACGTCGTTGATTATTGCCCTGCGCATTGGTGTTAGCCACAAACTCCGAGCTACCATCAGTCTTACGTTTATTATTGCCTCCTTGATTTGCCGGGTTATGCTGAGGACCCTTGGCGTTGCCGCTCTTCTTTCCCTTCCCTGTCTTCTCATCGTCAGACTCGGGACCCTTGGTAGTATTAGAGTCGGCATATTTGACTAGAGCGCCATCAGCTGGCCCATGTCATTACAATCGCGCTTGAGCCGCCCCAGCTTCTGTTTCAGAGGCTCAAAACGGCAATTTTTCTCCAACATTAAGACTGCCGAGCCGACATCCATCTTATTAGATGAATGTATTATGGCCTTGACCGGGCGCACCCAATGGGTCGTGGACTCACCCTCCTCTTGCTTGCAATTAGTCAAGTCCACGATCGACATGGGCTGCTTGCATGTATCTTTAAAGTTCTGAATGAACCGAGCCTTTAACTCTGCCCATGAACTGATGGAATTAGGTGCAGCCCCTTCAACCAAGTGTGGGTCGTTTCATCCAGCATCATGGTGAAGTACTTGGCCATTGCAGCGTCACTGACTTCCAGTAGTTCCATGGACATCTCGTAGCTTTCAATCCATGCCCCAGGTTGTAAGTCGGCCATGTAATTAGGCACCTTTCGAGGTCCCTTGAAATCCTTGGGCAAACGCTCATTACGCAGAGCCAGTACGAAACAAGGTACGCCTCCAGTCCTAGTGGTCACACCTGCCTCAACTGAAGTCATCGGATAAACCGGAAGGGGCTGATAAGCCGCCTGCTGAACCGACCGCTCAGCTTCCTGACATAATCTGTCCTGATCAACCAAATTAAGAGCTCCATCACGAGCCGGGTCATGCCCGCATGGCTGGTCACGGCGCCGGGCATTGGTTGAAACGACTGCCGAATCCATGTGCCTGCTATAGCTCGGGCTCCGGCTTGGGCAAGGGGTTGAATGAATCATGTCTCGACTATAAGAATATGCTTCCTGCTGCGCCAAAGCCATCTAAAGAAGTTCTCTGACCCTTCATGTTTCAACCGCCATTGGAGAGTCGCCATCCACCGGGAGAGCCACCAGTCGTGCCGCCACAGTGATCATGTTCTCCAAAGGGTTAGAATAATGACTCGGTGGTCTCGGTACAAAGTGAGGTGGAGCAGCATTCGGACGAGGAGGGTCCGTCACCCGTGGCTGAACCGGTGTCCACCCCCGGGTGTTGCAACCCGGTTTACCTTCGGCGGGTTACTGGGGCCTGCATCGGGCGTGCGGAAGTGGTTTCTAGGATCATAAACCGGAGGCAGACGGGATTGAGCATTCTGGTGCCTTCTCCTCATGATCTCATTTGACGCATTCAGATCCATCGTAAGCTGGAGAGCCTCTGATTGAATCTGCTGGGCTCGAGCATCCAAAGCAGCTCGCTCTGCAGCCATCCTGACGTCCTCTGCCGCCAGGTTTTCCTTAGCTTGTGCTACCTCCTCGCGTAACTACGCCACTTCCGCATCGTGTAGAGCTTGATCCGCCGGATTGACCATGGCGGTTAACAGGGTTGTCATCTTATCCATTAAAGCCATCAGGACCTGAGCAGGGCCTCCAGCCCCGGTTGTCGTCACCGTTGCTGACCTGGAAGTCATTGATGCCGCAGCCGTAGAGTTTTGCACGGGTTGCGTGCCAGCCATGAATATCCCAACTCTGCTCGGCGGCTCAAAGGGGTCCGGAAAACGGCTGCCATCGGAACAGCCTCCAAGCCCGCCATCTTGTAGTTGATACAATGAATCCGTCTCACCCGTGGATGATTCACCATCAGAGTAGATGGCCGTCTCACCTCTGGCCACAGATCCTTCAGAACATTCCCCTCCATGGATGCATCCCACGAAGGCACACTTCACGGTGGGTTGAGCTCGGGCGGGTCTCGCACGCTGAGCCGTCTCAATGATGTTGGTGCAGATGTCCGGCTCAGGGCCCGACTCACCGATCTTGCCGATGAAGATGTGGATTCCGCTGAAGGGGACCCGGTACCCGTACTCAATGGTGCCGGCGTCGGGGCCCGAGCCTGCATCGTCGATGTAGAGCTTGCTACGATGACTCTTGGTCATCCGGCCCATAGCGTATCATGTGAGCCCTTTGAAGCTGCCCTTCAAGACTCAAATCCACCATGCGCTGGCCCCACGGTGGGCACCAACTATCGTGGAAACATCACAGCAGATGTCCTAGCAAAAGGACTTAGTCGTGGAGCCATCGCAACTAGGAAGCTTAAAGGGGTTAAAATGGGACAAAGGACACGGGAGTTTATACTAGTTTGGCCCCTTGTGGTGAAGGTAATGGCTTAATCCAGTTTGAGGTGGGATTGCTTATGTCTCGATTACCAGGGAGCAAATCCGCTTGACCTAGCTCTCGATCTGATGTTACTTGTCCTGAACCGCCGCCGGGTCGTCCCTTTATATACAGTGGTCGACGCCCAGTGGCTCACAGAGTCCCGGCCGGCTCATAAACAGTGTCCGGCTTGGTCTCTATCTATTCCTGTCTTACAATACAAGTCATACATATATGGCGGTTTATCTCTACGGGCTTTAAGTCATCTTTGGGCCTTGGGCCCTTAACTGAACCGCCATCTTCCAGTATCGTCTTGGGCTTTATGAATCGCCGTAGGTATAACCTGGCCCCTCCTGGGCGGGTCATACCTAATAGTTATATCCCCAACACCAGATATTTACATCATCTGATGATTTTTTAACTCGCACACAATTACACAAATATGATTTTTCAAACCGTTATGGTTAGCTGTTGCATGTAGATGTTGTTCAATTTTGAATTACGGTCATTAAATGGCTAGAAAATCACTTAAATGTCTTTAAAAGGTCAAATGACCCCTGAAATTTTCCAAAATTTCACTTGACAGTTGTATTAGTGCACGTTAAACGTAGAAAAAATTTGAAGGCCGTAAGAGGAAGCTATCTCCTGTTCGTCATCAAACATGCATTGTTCCATCTCGGAACCACGAGTCTTTTAGTGAGTTGCTCCGGTTTGTGAGGGGTGTGTGTCCAAACTTTTGGCAAACAGGCCAATTTTTTTACCACATCATGTTGGTGGCATGACATTACATCAAGGAAGGTTTCATGCTTTTCTGATCATTTTTTAACTTTTTGGAATTAAAATGCCATTGCACTCCATGCATGTGTGTTCATGCCGTGAGACCAGTATGTTTGAAAATTCCTTCTAGTTTACTGCAGATGGAATTAACTTGCACGCAAGTGCACAAATATGATTTTTTGAACTGTTATGGTTAGCCCTTGCATGTCGATGTAGTTCAAATTTGAATTACGGTCATTAAATGGCTAGAAAATCACTTAAATGTCTTTCAAGGGTCAAATGATCCCTGAAATTTCCAACTTTTCACATGACAATTGTATTAGTGCACGTTACACATACAAAAAATTAGGAGGCTGAGGAAGCTATCTCCAGTTCGTCATCAAACATGCATTGTTCCCTCTCGGAACCACGAGCCTTCTAGTGAGTTGCTCCGGTTTGTGAGGGGTGTGTGTCCAAACTTTCGTCAAACAGGCCAATTTTTTACCACATCATCTTGGTGGCATGACATTACATCAAGCAAGGTTTCATGTTTTTTGATCATTTTTTTATTTTTCGGAATTCAAATGCGATGGCACTCCATGCATGTGTCCATGTCGTGAGACCAATATGTTTGAAAATTCCTTCTAATTTACTGCACATGGAATTAACTCACACACAAGTACACAAATATGATTTTTCAAACCATTATGGTTAGTCGTTGCATGTAGATGTAGTTCAAATTTGAATTACGGTCATTCAATGTCTAAAAAAACATTTAAATGTCTTCAAAAGGTCAAATGACCCCTGAAAGTTTCCAAATTTTCACATGATAGTTGTATTAGTGCACGTTACACATAGAAAAAATTTGAAGGTCATAAGAGGAAGCTATCTCCTGTTCATCATAAAACATGCATTGTTCCCTCTTGGAACCACGAGCCTTCTAGTGAGTTGCTCTGGTTTGTGAGGGGTGTGTGTCGAAACTTTCATCAAACAGGCCAATTTTTTTACCACATCATCTTGGTGGCATGACATTACATCAAGCAAGGTTTCATGTTTTTCTGATCATTTGTAAAAAAAATGGAGTTAAAATGCCATGGGACTCCATGCATGTGTCCATGCTGTGAGATCAATATGTTTTAAAATTCCTTCTAATTTACTGCACATGGAATTAACTCGCACACAAGTACACAAATATGATTTTTGAAACCGTTATGGTTAGCCGTTGCATGTAGTTGTAGTTCAATTTTGAATTACGGTCATTAAATGGCTAGAAAATCACTTAAGTGTCTTTAAAAGGTCAAATGACCCCTGAAATTTTCCAAATTTTCACTTGATAGTTGCATTAGTGCATGTTAAACGTAGAAAAAAATTGAAGGCCGTAAGAGGAAGCAATCTCCCGTTCGTCATCAAACATGCATTGTTCTGTCTCGGAACCATGAGCCTTCTAGTGAGTTGCTCCGGTTTGTGAGGGGTGTGTGTCCAAACTTTCGTCAAACAGGCCAATTTTTTTACCACATCATCTTGGTGGCATGACATTACATCAAGCAAGGTTTCATGTTTTTCTTATCATTTTTTAATTTTTTGGAATTAAAATGCCATGGCACTCCATGCATGTGTCCATGTCGTGAGACCAATATGTTTGAAAATTCCTTCTAATTTACTGCACATGGAATTAACTTGCACACAAGTACACAAATATGATTTTTCAAACCATTATGGTTAGTCGTTGCACGTACATGTATTTCTAATTTGAATTACGGTCATTAAATGGCTAGAAAATCACTTAAATGTCTTTAAAAGGTCAAATGACCCCTGAAATTTTACAAATTTTCACATGATAGTTGTATTAGTGCACATTAAATGTAGAAAAAATTTGAAGGCCGTAAGGGGAAGCTATCTCCCGTTCGTCGTCAAACATGGATTGTTCCCTCTCGGAACCACGAGCCTTCAAGTGAGTTGCTTCGGTTTGTGAGGGGTGTGTGTCCAAACTTTCTTCAAACATGCCAAATTTTTTACTACATCATCTTGGTGGCATGACATTACATCAACCAAGGTTTCATGTGTTTCTGATCTTATTTTAATTTTTTGGAATTTAAATGCCATGGCACTCCATGCTTAATTGTGTCATAGCCGTTAGACCAATATGTTTGAAAATTCCTTCCAATTTACCGCACATGGAATTAAATCACACACAAGTACACAAAATATGACTTTTCAACCCGTTATGGTTTGTTGTTGCATGTACATGTAGTTCAAATTTCAATTGCGGTCATTAAATGGCTAGAAAATCACTTAAATGTCTTAAAAGGTCAAATGACCCCTAAAATTTTCCAAATTCTGATATGACAGTTGTATTAGTACCACAAATTTTCTCATACATTTAAAACACCATCCGTTGCCACTTCACTCCAAATTCATCTTTCAGAGCTAATAAAAAATATCTACAACATCACACACAGTTGTTTTGTAGGAACAGTTTGCGATGAAAATTTCTGGGTCTATTTAAGTCTTCCTCCTTAAGCTTCGTCGGCTCGTCTGCTCTAGTGCCGGCAACCCTTGAATACACGAATCCCGGTCCCCATTCCCGCACCCCCTTCTTGCAAAGATGACGCCATGGAAACGCTTCTTGAAGGCCCGTATGATGGTCGTGCCCCCCCTGAGCGCCGCCGCCATCGCCGAGAGTGCGGCCGCCTACGACGAGAGTGTCGTCGCATCCGCATTGAGCGCGGCCGCTTCCGCTGAGAGGATGTCTGCGGCAGCTGAAAGGGCAGCTGCAGCAACCGAGACGGTTGCAGCTGCTGCTGCGATAGCGACTACAAACACCAAGAGCACTCGAGCTACCGTTCGTGCCGCCGATGTCGCCCTGGCCTGGGTCAAGGCCATCCACGCCAAGATATTCGAGGCCACCTTGGAATCCAGCATGCAACCCACGTCCGAAAAGGCGGTGATTGCCATGGAGCACCTGCGTCCTCATGAGATCACTGAGCGGGATCGGGAGCTGGAGATGCAGGAGGCGGCAAAGATCGAGGAGCGTCGGGAGGAGGAGTTGCGTGTGGCCCAGGTCAAGGTAGAGAAGAGTCTGTCCATCGATGAATCGGTGGTGGAGTACCAATGTGAGTTCTGGCACAACCACTACTACGAGCACTACAACCTTGAGGGTGGCGCCGAGGACGAGGACGAGGACGCGGTCGACTTCAGTAGGGGGACACGGAGTCCACCAATGGCATCATGTCACCAGGACAAGTCATCGATGTCTCATCTCACATCGGTGATGCATAGGCCGGTGCGGCGTCAGATTTGTTAAAATTATGCATACTTACGCTTTGTTTTTAATGTTGGTCTTTTGTTAGAGCAATATTTAGGTCAACTGGCTCTGTTTTATTACTAAAATTGCTCGATTCAGTAAGTGTGGTCTGTGTGCTGTACACACTTTTGTGTGCCCAAATTAGCAAGCGATGTTAAATTATGCAATGACATACCCGGGGAAATTTCCACCAAAATTTGAATTATCAAACTCATCCCATGTGCGTAAAGTAGAAGAATCGGTTGCACTGCACACTATCGTTCAAAGTGAATGGTGTCCTGCGGCACCGCTCGCAAAGTTTCCCTCCACATTTTGAAGTGTTTGTCCTACCGCCAAAATATCTACCCCCTTCCCCATCCCCTTTTCTCCCCTACCACAAGTCACATTTCCCCTGTTTCCTCCTTCCTTCCTTCCTTCCTTCCTAAGCTATAGCCACTTCCTCACTTGCTTCCTCGCTCTCGTCGTCTCACATCCTACCGTCGGGGTCGCCATGGTCTTCTTCAAAGACCTCTCTAGCGGTTCCTCCTCCTCCGATGACCCCTTCACCACCCGGGTATGTCTCTCTTCTCTCTCTCGGGCTATGACTCGGAATGAAGGATTTTTACCCGGCGGTTGATTTGAGTCATTTCTTCCTCCTGTAGTTCCCTAGGACCATCAGTTGCAACGAATGGAGCGGGGTGGCTGAAGATCTGTCTGCTCGTTGTCACCATCAATCTCCATGAGTGAAGCTAGTTGCGTTTGAATCTCTGGACAGTGGGAGGAAGTTTCTGGCATGTGCAGAGAAGATTAGACCCTCTTTCGTTGTTACAAATCATTTGTTAGATGTGATTCAGATACTGTCATGGTCCCAACCCATTCATATCACACCTTCAACCAAACGCATCCTAAGACAGTGTCACAGTTTGTACCTAGTATCTAAAAATGTTGACATCTCATCAGCAATGCCATTAGAAAATTATTTGGCACCGCTTCAATAGTTTGTGCAGCCAGGCAATAAAATACTAGATCTTTATGGCATGAAAGAACTGGGCATCAGAGCAACTAGGTGCTCCAGAGTTCGTGTCCCTGAATTTTTTCCGCTGCATTGGCTCGCTAGTGCAGGGCACCGATGCGAGGTGTAGAAACAGTTGTCTTTACACCGGTTTTGGCATACATAGTGGACGGCCTTAGTGCTATTAGTTCTATGTTACTAAATTTGTGCATGTACACACCTGTTAGTATCAATTTGCTGTCATCCAAACACTGTTGCTATGCTATTGCAGTTATATTTACCTTCCTCTTAAAATTTTCAATTTGTTATTTATAGTACATGAGTAAGAACTTGTAACATTGTTGTAGTTAATTATAGCTTCTGATGTTTCAGAATTTGGTTGTTGTCTCAATAGCAATTAATTTATTTGCACATTGATCTTTTTAAGAAGATATGTCATAATTAACCTGTTTCTTCAGTTTTTCAAAATAAGTATTGGTGATTTTTAATGTTGCTATAAACCCATTTTCCCTACAATTGTTACTGATCTAGTTTTATATATTATAGGATGAATGGAAGTGTTCTTACTTGGAGTGGGTTGATCAAGAGTGGCCACAGTCTTTGAAGATGTGCCTAACAAAGATCTGGAGCATGTATGAGGAAGAGAACAGAGGTAGGCTTAGAGAAAGTGTTGTCAATGCTGAAGAATATTTGAAGATGTGGGATAAAAAGAGGACGGTGGAGAATGAGCTTGGATTTTTTAAATCAGACTTTGCTAAGATGGTGTTGGCGAAGGAGGAGGCACTTTCTTAGTTGGCCAGTGCAAAACAGGTTCTTACTGAACTGAAAGCAGAGGTTGATAAGACGAGCCTGGATGATCTTGATTAGGGAAATGAATATATTGTTCTAATATTGTTCTTATGAAGTTGAACTAGCTATATGATGTATTGTGCTATTTTCACATAGCTATCGTACTGTGATGTTAAAATATATCTATGTGCCTGATATGAAATTGGCAAACAGCTATTCGATATTAATTATGAATTTGCGTAATACTGGAATTATTAATTGTAAACTATAAACCTGCTAAATGGGTCATGGAACTTTGCAAACGGTTCTAGCAGTAAAAGCGCTTGTGATGGATATCCCAATGACACACAGCTTTCTTCATCAAATCGTGTATGATGTAGTTGATAAAATCAAACAGTTAACCAAGGCAGAGCGTGTGTGATAGTTACACCTATCACACACGAGCCTATACATAAACTTGTGTGGGATGTACATACGAACGGAAATGTTTTCCTTGGATTGACTATGTGGGATGTACATACGAATGGAACCGTTTTCCCTGGATTGACGGTGTGGGATGTACATAAGAACGGAAACATATTCCTTGGATTGACTATGTGGGATATACATACGAACGGAAATGTTTTTCTGGGATTCACCGTGTGGGATGTACATACGAACGGAAACAATTGGGTTTCGATGCCTCGCCCGATCGCACACAAGCTCATTATGCCCCAGACTGTGTGCCAGGAGGGCCTATCCCTGGCAGTTTGTGGGTCGTGTGGGAAGGACCCCCCTATCGCCCACACTCACTTGGCAACAATTCCAAATGTAGTCGTGGAAAGGGGTTAAAACTGTTTGTATAGCACCGATGCGTACCGGTGTAGATACTATATGCTGATACGAGTTGCTTGGAGCTTGTAGATCTAAGATATAGCAGCTCATAGGATGTCTTAACATTTTTACAGGAAACCTTAATGAGTTTGATAAATGCACACAATTTTTACAAAAACTACTTAGATGCCCTTGGATCCCATATCCAACGACCTCGAAGCTCATATCACCGTAGCATCTAGGATGAAGGAGGACCTCATATTCTCCTGTATGTAAGAATATCATGTGCTACCACACCTTAGATGCTTTGGTGATACAAGATCTTCGGAGCCGTTGGATCTATGATCCAACAACTCCTTGGTGGTTCAAATGTTTTTTTGTAGAAAAGCCCCCAAAGAGTTCGGTCACTGCATACAAGCACAAAGACTGCTCAGATGCCATTGGATCTCAGATCGAACGACCTCGAAGCTCGTATCACCATAGCATCAAAGCTGCAAGCACCTGATGTTTTTTCGCATGGGAGAATATGAGGTGCTCACGAAGATCTAACGGCTCATAGTAGGAGGTTTGAATGTTTTGCAATATACGCCCGAGAGAGTTTGGGAATTGTGCAGAAAGTACAAGTACTACTCATGTGGCATCTGATCACAGATCATACGACCTAGATGCTCATATCACTGTAGCGCTAATTAAGCTACGGGGTGCACCTAATATGAGCAACTGGGAGCCGTTGGTCCAAGATGAAGTGGCACACATGAGGCCTGCATGTTTTATTTGAAAAACAAACTTAGAGAGTTTGGAAATTGCGCATAATTACAAAGACTACTCCCAAGCCATTGGATCTCAGTTCCAACGACATAAAAACTCGTACCACCATAGCATCTAAGCTGCATGGTGGATGTGATATTCTATGCCGCTGTCATTTTTGTTCCTAAACTTGCAAAATAAGTGTAACTCATGTTGTTACTTGTCTAACCGCGCAAAGTGTTTGTGCAAAAAAACCATCCTACACTGAAATATCGGAACAACACACGGGGGTCCCACTTGTCATTGATCAAATTTGGACCTAAAACTAACAAATCTGAAAGACAAGATTCGAACTGGCAACCTGGACCACAAAGTGTAAGTCGATAGCCTAAAACAACATTGTTGGCTTTGTCGCATAACTTGATTATATACGGTATTACATTGAGTAGAGTAGAGGGAGTGGCTCATTAACACGTGCTTGACCATTGACTCACTTACTGGTGGGTCCCATGTCTTCGATCTCTCTCTCCTCTCCATCGTCTCCTTTAGACGCACAGGCACACACGAAGAGCGGCGCGAGCTTGTCGTGGTGTTACTATAACTAAAAAAAGTTTGGAAAATAGAAGAATCACCTAGAACAAGAGATGTTGTGGCTGGTCGAGACGGAGGTAACCACACCTATCCTCCATGCCACATTAGCATGATGAAGCTGTGTGGCTAGTGGGGCGTTTTCCACTGACTCGCTGGGTCCCGAGGTCGAACCATAGGTAGTACGTCTGATACAGTATATTTTTACATGCACATTTTTCCTCTGTGCCGAGACGTGGCACACCCTACCGCGTGGTTTTGGGGTCCTCCCGGGTGGTGCACGCATATTTTCTTCCTTGCCGAGACATGGGACACCCTACCGCGCGTTTTCTGGGCCCTCCTCGGTCATAGCACCGAAGCAAGTAAATGAGTCGTCGAATCACGAAAGACCACCTTTCCCACCGAGTACATCAGTGAAGCAAGGTGGCTAGCTAGTTGGGCTAGTGCGACCAATTAGCCAGGACGCCGCCACATTTATTTTTTCACCCTTTTTTTATCTCCTTGCCGGCAGGTAAATTTAAATATCCACCGTGGCGTTGAGCTGGTCTTTGGGTGCAGCAGGCGCGGCAGAATTTTTGTTTTTTTATTGACGGGAGCAGGCGCGGCAGCTATTAGTCACGATGACTCCGCATGTAAAACCCACTGCTTCCTAATGTGAAAAGTCATCGACTGGTGTTTTCCCATGGTGAAAACCAAAAGATTCACCCCACTCCTCGGCTGGCTCCCTCTGCCTACCTTTGCTTCCTTTCCCCATTGCTTCTACCTGGTTCCATGGCGCCACACCAGATCACAGAGTCTGAGGTGAGGCGCCTGACACAGGAGCTCCAGGCCAAGGATGTGGAGCTCAGGGCCAAGGACGTGGAGCTCCATGAGCTCAAGGAGGAGAGGAGTGGCATGCTCCTCCTTTATGTGCGGGAGTTCGTGGAGCTTCAAAAGCGGCAGGCATCTACCACAAAGATGCTCGAGGCGTCAGCGGCGTTGCTGCAGAAAGCGGGAGATATGAGAGGTGGTCAGGCAAGCTGGCTAGAGCGCGAGCGGGCCGATCATAACGAGGTCCAGGATCGCCTCAGCCACTTGGCGGACCATGTTGCTATGCACATGTTGCAGCTGTGCGATGCCTACCGTCGTGCCAGCACGACCATGCCGAGCGTCGGGCTAAACCCGTTCGACCACCCCATCGACTTCAATGAGCTGCGGCTTCCTGTCCTGGTCTCCTTCTTCACCTATATCTCCGAGGAGCTGAGCCGTCTTCACGCGATGGTGGGGCAGAGCTGGACAAGGAGGGGTTGCAGGTTGCCATCGCTGTTGCCGGGCGAATCGTCTCAGGGCTCCGTCACCGTAATCCATTGTGCCATTGGACGCCGTCTTTGATGAGCTGTCTCCCGTCGACTTGGAGCAGGCTCTGCGGGTGGTGGCACCCTGCATCACCAACGTCGTGCGCCTCGAGAAGCAGAGGGACTTCGGTGGTGTTTAGGCATCCTCTGGATGGGCATGTCCATGTCTCGACGCAGCATGACCATTGGATCAAACTCAGATGGCGCAGATCAGTCACTGTAGCACAGAGCGTGTGGGTGTGTTTGGTTGCATTCTCATCCCAATATAGTTGTTCCCTCTTCGTGTATGCTCATCTCAGCACCCCTCTTCATGCATGCTCCTAGTGTATTTGTGTTAGCCTACTAGTGTGGACTCATGCACCCTTGATGCACTCTGCCAAACACCCAAAAGTGGGTCGAGAAGGGAACTTTTGCTCCCATCCCATGCACCCTTCATACACCCTGCCTAACACTAATTCGTGCTTCATATGGTTCATGTTCCGTGGAGTACTGTGGCACCATACTCTCTGTGCGCTATAAACCTAGTTCTATTAACCTTGATCTCACTGTTCATTCTCGATCGGATAGTCAAAAAAGGGGTACTATGTTACATTACTATTCATATAGTTGACATGCGCACAACATCATTTGTTGTCGTCATATCTTACTACACTAGCAAGAAGATTATGTAGTACTGACGTATGAACCACTGCAGATGCCTAGTAGTAGGAGCACTATGTAAGTTCAAGTGGCTGCCGTGTTTCGCACTACTCCGTTGTAAGAATGGAAACGCTTGCTGTAATAATTTTCTTTCAGAAATAGTGGACGCGCTCTACCGTGTGGATCATCCTCGATGGTCCTCAGGAACCTTGCTACTCACTTTCGCCGACATGTGGGACAACCAGCATCAGGGTCCACTATCCATGCACTAAATTACTCCATACTAGGGTGCCCAACTACATGGTAGACTACCCGATCGAAGCCCCACAGTAATGCCCAATGAGCCATCAAATCACAAAACCCCCACCTTTCTAGCAGTAAGTTGGACAGACGAATTAACCATCATTTCACTCTTCTCCCTCAGCTTCCTCTCTTGAAGAAAACCCTCGCTTCTCCCTCATCTTGTTCCTCATTTCTTCAAGAAAAACCCGACCTGCTTCTGCCATTGTTCTTCTCTCCCAAAGAAGGAAAGGTGAGTGCATCAATGGTGTTGATTCTGGCCAACTCCTGGTCTTGCAACCCCGAGACTGATCCTATAACTCCCTCCCTGTTCTTCTTTTGGGTTTGTGATTATGGTTTCTTTTCTTTTATTTCTATTTGACAGTTTCTTGATGGACCCTGGGGCACCGGCCGAAGTGATGTCTATGGCTCTGGCCAAAACCGTGGCTTTGGCCAAAACCATCGAGGCTCAGGGTACGAAGAACCGCAAACACCCCGCCAAGTCTACTGCAGATAAGCTCAAGGCCATTGCCCTGTCCAAGGCCCCCTTGATCTCTCCAGGATCCGTCATTAAGCAAGTCCAGGTAATATATTTTCTTGACGATCTTGATCGTGTTTTTTCATCTAACGCGCACTACTAGTACTAGTAGTACAACTTTCTGGATGATCTTGCATGTGATTTTTGTGTGCCAAATGGCGGTTCTAAATTCCTCTTTTGACCAAAACATGCGAGAGGTTGACACTGATTTCTTATAGATTACTTTCAACTACTTTATGAACATCAATTCTACCTTTGAAGAGAGTATATTAGCCTCAGTAACTTGTGTTATGGATATTGCAAGTAATCCCTTTGCTCTCATGCCTTTGAAGACATGTTCTAGTGTCTTTGTTCACTCATTTCTGTGTGTATATGTAGTCTTATACAGAGTAAAATATCTAAAATCATCTTATATTTATGAATGGAGGTAGTAATAAAATATTTGGTTTCTGTTTGAATTAGAACTAGGTCCGTGGTGGAGATGAAGTTCTCAAAGTCATGTCGTGTGAACTGGAAGACCTGAGGATGAGTTCTACTGATAAACTGTCCAGCTGATGTGTTCTTGTTGCCACATATCCCGAGCTAGTGTTTTCCAGTAGCATTGTTGTCAGGAATGTTCTCGAGGATGTACTTCACCACAACAATTTCCCCGTTGTGCTTTGATTACAAAGGGTGTGGTTCTTGTAAAGCTTCCCGACAAATCTGATGCGGACTGTCTTCATTGTCATGTTTATGAGTGGAAAGACCACTCTGTTAGGTTCTCCAAGGTTGACGAGATGGTGATGATGCTGGTAGACATCTCTCACCAAGTCCATGGCCTAGTCAGTTATGCGGGCAACATCCCATAGGTCGGTGGCAAGAAATAGTCTGCAGAGTTTAATTAGTGCAACTTTGCTTGTCTGTAGTAAGTACTATTGTTCAGTACTTGATTTGTGTGTGTGAACCCTGTATTGTTTAGTACTACCGCTTTTGTTGTCTGGTGAGTCCTGAGAACAGTCTATGTTAATGTTTGTCAACTCAATTCAGTCTGTATATTTTGAAGTATCCACATCATCTTTTTTGTGAGGATGGTTTATCAATTATGGTTACACTCCAATATTTGTATGCATTACAGGGTTTATCGCACCCACCAGGATTTCCACTCCCATGGATGTTCGGTCCATATGATTTGTCAGGACCTTTGGATTGTTCTGCTTGTGGGAGTAAGCGGGGGCCCTACATGCCACGCGTAATTGGACGATCAATCTTCTGTTTACAACTTGAACATAGTGATTTCCTGGTAAGGATTCACTCGTGCACATCAAGTAAATCTTATTGATTTACTGTCTAAATATTATTGACTTAATGTCATGTTTTCTTACTTTTGCTGCAATTTTATGATGCAGGTTTTGCCATGTGACATTTGTCACAGAATAAACCATTTGGTTTGCTCTATGATGGTTATTTTGCAGGTTTCACTTCTTATGTCATCTTAGTAACGAAGGCATTGTCCATCACTTATATTACTGGACACAATTGGATCAGTCTGTTGTCTGAGTACAATCTGAAGGCCTATGATGAACTGCAGTTTGGTTTAACAAACACGCCACAATTAATCCTTCTCGCTTTTAAAAGAAATGAAGAAAAAGACTGGATCAAGGTCACGGAGCCTAGTCAAGTTAGAAAGCTGATCATACCAGACTAGAGACGATCGCTGCTATCTCGCACATCGGTACCACCTTCACCAACGGATCAAGCACCGACACCTTCTCTGACGTCACTTGCTCTAGCACTGACAGCGGAAGCAGCTCAGTCTGATCCACCTGATGATTGGGCACCAACTGCGTCAGCAGATCAGGCTGATCTACCATAGGATCGGGCATCGACATCGGCACCTGCTCCGACACCGGCACCAGCTCCATAAGGAGCACCACCCCCGGCAGCAGTAGCGGCACTACCAGTCGCACCGACATGGGCACCAGCAATGGCTCCGGCACCTGCGCCAACAATTGAAGTTGCACTTGCATCTGCTCTGGCCCATGTAGCGGCACCAGAACCAGTAGTTGCACTGGCAACAGACTGGGCTGGAGTTTGCACTGCATATACCAAAGTCCTTACAAAACCTGACATCTCCACCTTCTTGGTAAGCATTGGTAGCCCAAGTGCTTCGTTCTTTTTTCTTTCCATGTTGTTTCACATGATTCACTATGTTGATCTAACTGTTTGTGTATGTCTTCTTGTTTGCAAACAGAGAATTTCTAGAGCAACGAGGGAGTCATTCAACAATCCGGGCGACTGTGGCCAAGTTTTTCTTACCGTGCGCAGCCTTGGTGTGAATGAACCTACTCAACATACCGTAAGTACAAAGGATGGTCGCATGATGATTGATGCTAAAGGATGGTCAAGGTTCAAATCTAAATGAAATCTTGCGGTAGGGGATGATGTCAAAAACGAACTTTCTCGGCAAGGAGAGCTTGTCCAAATCAACTTTGAAATTCTTCAGTGGTAGCACGCAACTGCCGAACTGATCTATCCTACGAGAGATTTTGATGTAAAAATATGGCATGGTGAAACAAGTGTCCTGTGTGTATAAGTAGTACTACAGTATTATTTATCACATAGGATATAATTGATAGAATTGCAACTCTGATTGCTGGTTAGGAATTGTCATTCAATTTCATTCTAACAGTTGTCGTGCTTTATTCAATTTTCTGTGTTTGCCTTGCGACAGCATCTAAAACCTGCGCTGTATCGATCGCTTGCAATATGAAATGCGTTGAGGTAGAACACATGGGCCACCAAACATGCAGGCCCACCGGCCTGTGGCCCAAAGTCCAGAACTGTGAGCCTGTTTGAGTATTATATTCTCAGCTGAACCCCCATATTATGTTATATATATTCCCCTTGATTTTTCTTATGTATAAAGTTGTGATATAAAACATTTGGTGCGCTCGCCGCGGCGCTGCCCTCTCACGTTATCAACATGGTCAACAAACAAGAGGAATCGAGAGAGGATTGTACGTGGAGAGGATGACAGTAGGGACCCATCATGTCCATGGCCGTACGCAAGCAAGTTACTCATTTTTTATATTCTCCATTGTCAGCGTATAGAAAAAGAAAATGCTTCCTCCTAGTGGTTTCTTGACATCTGGGACCCACGACATTGTCAGCGTATATAGTCAGTAGACAAGAGAACAACACAAGATCGGTTGACACCTGGGACGTAGCTACTCTAGCAGTATTCTTTTTTGTTATTGTTGAGACTGAGCAGGGTTTCAACTGGGTTGTGGCCCGTCTAGCCCAGGCTTATATTTTACGTTCACCACATGACTAGCCCAGCTATTTCTTCTTTGTGAAAATGGGCCCAGTTTATTTTTTCTGAAGAATACCCAATCTAGGCCTACTTATTTTTCTACGCCTGATGGGCTGCAATTCTTTCAAGACGGCTGCAAATCATGAAAGTAATATGAAATGGGCTGTAAAAATAAAAATTAGATGACAAATTGGCAATTACTTTAGAATTTTCGAATTTTTTCACATTTTTAGATTCCAATTTCACTAGGCTTTAACCTAATTTAAATATATCTTCAAAGTACTTTAAACCTGGATCGACATTTCGGTATTAAAAATAGTTTGGACCCCACCGAAATATGCGAAATTTCGTTTAAATTTTTAACCCTGGCTCTGGCCAACAAAAAAATGGACTGCAATAAATTGCATAAGAAGTTGCAATGAGTTGTAAGTTATTTAAAAAATAGGTAATAGTCTGACTTGTGGGCCTATTAAGTTGACGCGTATGCAAGATTTTTTACTTATTATATACGTCAACAAACGATTCTAGCAGACGTAACTGTTGGATGTCAATCCAACGGCCGTCGTGCTTCTTCAATCTCTAATCTTCTTGTCGTAGCCGCCAAATCCAGCGCTGGCGGGACCGCCTGCTCCCGCCTCCCATGACCGGCCGTGCTGCCGTGCAGACCTCACCGCCCCCTACTACTCCCACTGCTAGCCATACCATCCCTCTACTCACCCACATCCCTCCATTGTTGTGGCTTCGCCGCCTCCGGGTCATTCCCTTCCTGGGTCTCGCCGTCATCCATCGCGTTGGTGTTCTCGGCACGGCGTGGTCAACATTGTCAACAAACCACAACATCAGAAGAGGGATGTACATGTAGAGGCTGACAGTTGGGACCCACATGGTCCATGGACGCACGCAAGCAAGTACCTCCTTATTACGCAAAAAAGAATGAATCCTCCCAATGATAGCTGGGACCCACCAGCTATATCTTGGCACGGAAGGAAGTGCCTCCTTATTAAGCAAAAAATAAAGAGTGCTCCCCATGACAGCTAGGGCCCACCAGATTTGGAGGCTAACTTGTGGCCCTACCAAGTTGACGCGTATGGAGAGCTTTGTCAACTTAGTCAACAAACGATTCTATCACTAGTGACCGTTGGATTGTTAACATCCAACGGCCGTCCTGCTTCTTCAACCTCTGATTTTCTTGCTCCAGTCGTCCAAACCACTACGTGCTCCTGCCTCCCGTGGCCAGTTGTGCTGCCGCGGAGGCCTCATCGCCCCCTACTACTCCCACCGCTGGCCAGGCCATCCCTCTACTCACCCACACCCCATGTTATTATGCGGCGACGGAAGCCTCACACCGCAACCGAACCAGTCAACCCTCGTACTACCCTCCACATGTTCCCAGACTCCGCGTCATTCCCTGCCTCACCGTCGTCCACCACCTGGTGTTGTCTGTGCAGCGTGGTTAACATGGTTAACAAGCGACAGCCATCGGAAGAGGACTGTACGCGGTAAGGCTGACAGATGGACCCACCAGTTACATCTTCGCACGCAAGGAAGTGCCTCCTTATTACACACACAAAAAAAGAATCCTCCCCCTGTTAGCTCGGACCCACTAGCTACATCTTCACACGCAAGGAAGTGCCTCCTTATCCTCCCTGACAGTCGGGACCCACCCGGTCGAAGCTCCGTAGCATTGTCATTCTGGTCGCAAAACGTGTATGTACATACTGGTCCATCGGTCTTTCTGCCACGATGGACCGTGGCCCAGTAAAGCGGTAGCTGTTCAGGCAGTCCCG
Organism: Triticum aestivum; assembly: GCF_018294505.1. NCBI lineage: Eukaryota > Viridiplantae > Streptophyta > Magnoliopsida > Poales > Poaceae > Triticum > Triticum aestivum. Next base: position 388,533,949 of record NC_057813.1, read on the forward strand.
TCTATATCGTGTACACGTATGTACATACAAATGGGCGGGGTCTCGAATGCCTACTCGTGCATACGTACGGCCAGGGCTTGTGTACATGGAGAGGCAACGGAGGGCAGCAACGATGTCCTATTAATCGGCAACCAACCGGCTGGGTTGGAATGAAGAAATTGTGTCATCATGTTCATCGGGAGGCAACGGAATGCGTCCTATTCATCAGCAACCAACCAGCTTGGACGGAACAACCGAAACGAGGCCTGGCATACCGCAGAACGGAGGAAACAGCCTTCTGTTCGACCGTCTACGGTCGAAACAGGATCCTGTTCACCGTGAGGGGTGTAGCATACCGCAAAACGGAGGAAACAGACTTCTCTTCGACCTCCTACCTTCGAAACGGGGTCCTGTTGATAGGGAGGGGTGTGGCATACCACAAAACGGAGGAAACAAACTTCTCTTCGACCTCCTACGGTCAAAATGGGGGTCATGTTCGTCGGGAGGGGTGTGGCGTATCGCAAAACGGGGCTCCATGGACTAGTATTCATCCATCGTCTACTGCCTCGATCAAGCCTCCATGGGCTACTATTCATCCACCGTCGACCTCCTCCAGCCTCCACCTACGACTGTTCATCCACGGCGTCTCCCTCCTGCCTCCACCAGCTACTGTTCATCCACGGGTTCATGTTCATCCAGCCTCCACTGGCTACTGTTCAACCAACCCTCCACGGGCTACAGTTCATCCAGCCCTCCACCGGCTATTGTTCAACCAGCCCTCCATGGGGTCCTATTCATCCACCCCAACCGGCTCAATCGGGGTCCTGTTCATCCAGCAGCAACGACCTCTACTACCACGGGGTCCTGTTCATCCAACCCACAACAACGCTTATTGTTCATCAAGAGGCAGCAGGTTCGATCGGCTTCAGTTAGCAGCAATAGCAAAAGAATCGCTCGATCAGGTTCAGTTAATAGCTAGGGATTCGCTCGGATTCAGTAACGCGTAGCCAGTGCAATCGCTCGGGTTCAGTAAGCGAACGCCTCGCTCGGGTTCAGTTAGAGCCCAACGCCTCGCACCCACGCGCGTACGTGTATGAGAGAAACGTGCAATCCCTCCGTGCATCGCTCGGCCCCGACCACCCACCATAACCGGGAACTCCCCGATATTTTCCTCGCCCTCGCTTCTACCACAGTTTTTCCATCATGGACGACCCAAAGAATGTCATGCAGCTACGTCTCCGGCCCGCCCAGGACGAAAAGTCCATTTTCTGTCATCGTTTATTGTCATAGAAGTAGTAGCCCACCATATCTATGATGATATCGGGTTTTGTCACAATTATCTTCATAGAAGTGTCATAAGCATGACAGGACAAAATTCGTTCGACCCAAAATGTCACGGTTGTGTCTTTTTTTTGTAGTGAAGGTAGTTGTTCTCCCAAGACCGGGCCGAGACAATGTAGGTGCCAGTCGACGACAACGGGGAATCAGGCCCAACCTTCACCATAGGCGTCGGCCTCCCCCCGGACCAGGAGGAGGTGCTGGTCAGCTTCCTCCGTGCAAACAAGGACGTGTTTGCATGGGAGGCAGCAGACTTGGTCGGCGTACCACGAGGGGTGATCGAACACCACCTGATGGTGTGCCTCGGTGCGCACCCCATGAAGCAGAAGGCGCGGCGGCAAGCCCCAGAGAAGAAATTGTTCATTGTCCAGGAGGTTCACAAGCTACAAGAGGCCAGCGTCATTCGAGAGGTGGGGCATCCGGATTGCCTGGTCAACCCGGTCATTGTCCCCAAGAAGGGCGGGAAGGATCTCATGTGCGTCCACTTCACGAGCCTCAACAAGGCCTGCCCTCAGGACCCTTTCCCTCTTCCATGCATCGACCAGATCGTCGACTCCACCACCGAGCGCGACTTGTTGTGCTTCCTGGACACTTTCTCGGGCTACCACCAAATCAAGATGGTGGTGCAGGATGTTGAGAAGACGGCTTTCTTGACCCCATGTGGGGTGAACTGCTACACCTGCATGCCATTCGGGTTGCGCAATGCCGACGCAACCTTCCAGCGATTAATGCACATCGCCCTTGGCCGGCAGCTCGGGAGATATGCCAAGGCATACATAGATGACATAGTGGTCAAGATGCCAGAGGCGAAGGCCCTCGTCGGAGATTTGGAAGAAACATTCGTCAACTTACGCAAGGTGAGCTTGTGGCTCAATCTAGAGAAGTGCGTGTTCAGCGTCCCGTCCGGCAAGCTACTAGGTTTTCTGGTGTCACACAGAGGGATTGAGGCTAACCCAGAGAAGATCAAGGCAATAGAAAGGATGAGCCCGCCGCAAACCCTCAAGGAGATGCAGAAGCTCGCGGGCTGCATGACTTCATTGGGGCGCTTCATCTCCAAGCTAGGCGAGCGTGCCCTTCCGTTCTTCAAACTGATGAAGAAGAAGGGCCCATTCTAATGGACTCCGGAGGCTGAGGCGTCCTTCCAAGACCTCAAGAGATACCTCACCAGCCCACCAGTGATGGTAGCACCTTGTCCACTTGAGCCCCTGGTGCTTTACCTGGCCGCCACACCCCACTCAGCCAGCGCGGCACTCGTGGCAGTCCGGGAAGAGCGCGCGAATACGGGTGTGCAGCGTAGCACCCCGCGCCCAGCCACGACACTATAGCCTCAGGACGATGCCCAGAGGCCCCGACTGCCCACCGGACGGCAAGACTCCCAAGGCTCCCTCGTCTTAGGAGGGGCAGGATGCCGTCGACGCTCCCTCCTTCATCGAGCATCCCGTGCACTTCGTCGCCATGGTGTTGCGCGACGCGTGTTCACGCTACCCCATGCCATAGAAGCTCCTGCTTGCGCTCCTTGTCGCCTCCAGGAAGCTGTGCCACTACTTCTAAGGACACCCTATCAAGGTCGTCTCTGCATACCCCTTGGAGAAGGTGCTCCAGAGCCCCAACGCCACGGGAAGGGTTGCTGAGTGGAACATCAAGCTGCAGGCGTTCCAGTTGGAGTTCAGCACCACTAGAGTCATCAAGGGCGCAACCCTCACTGACTTTGTGGTGGAGTGGATTGATGCCCCTGACCAAGGGGTGGATGAGGACCGTACCCTCATGCCCAGAGATGAAGCACCAGATGATTGGGCCATGTACTTCGACGGCACGTTCGCACGCCAGAGCACAGGGGCTGGAGCCGTGCTCATCTCGCCTACCCAGGAAAAGCTCTACTATGTTGTGTAGCTCTGCTTTCAGCATGGTGAGAAGGTCTCCAACAACATTGCCGAGTACAAGGGCCTGATCGCCAGCCTCAAGGCCGCGGCGGCTGTGGGGATCAGGCGCCTCACCATCAAGGGCGACTCACCGCTCCTCGTCAACTTCTCCAACAAGGAGTACAAGCCAAAAGACGAGCACATGGAGGCATATCTTGAAGAGGTACGCAAAATTGAGAAATGATTCTTGGGCTTGGAATTGCAGCATGTACCATGTGGCATGAACAAGGAGGCGGACGACATCGCCAAGAGGGCATCTCGTCGCGACCCCCAGAAGCCTGGCATCTTTGAAGGGCAGCTCTTCAAGCCATCGGGGACTCCCCCCCCCACTGCAGGACTAGTGCTGCCTCGGGAGGAGCCACCCATGGCACCCTCCTCGGGCGCCCTGGCATGTGGCCCGACCTTGGTAGCCCGCCTGCTTCTTGCGCTCGAACCTCAGGAGGGGTGCTGGACCGAGGAGTTCAAATAGCTTCTCAGAGGTGCCTTGTCGGAGAAGGAGGAAGACGCAGAATGTGTGGCCCATCAGGCCATTGCGTACTTCATCCAGGATGGCGAGCTCTACCGAAGGCGCCCAAACGACGTCTCTCTATGGTGCATCTCCAAGGATCAGGGGTGCGAGCTGCTAGATGACATCCACAGTGGGGACTGCGGGCATCACTCCTCATCGCACACCCTCGTGGGTAAGGCATTCCACAGTGGGTTCTACTGTCCCACGGCGCTCAATGACGCTGCTGAGCTGGTGAGATCTTGCGAGGCATGTCGGTTCAATGCCAAGTAGATCCACCAGCCCGCTCAAGGCCTCCAGACCATCCTGCTCACGTGGCTGTTCGGGGTCTGGGAGCTGGATATCCTGGGCCTGCTCCCTCGAGCGGCCGGGGGCTACCGCTACCTCTACGTCGCCATCGACAAGTTCACCAAGTGGGCGGAGGTAGAGCCCGTGCGCACAATCCCGGCAGGCTCGGTCGTCAAGTTCATAAAGGGCCTCATGATCCACTTTGGGGTCCCCAACCGTATCATCACCGACAATGGCTCTCAGTTCACGAGCAACCTTTTCAAAACATATTGTGCTAACCTTGGAACGCAGATATGCTACACTTCGGTGGCACACCCGCACAACAACAGCCAACCCGAACGCGCCAATGCGGAGGCCCTGAGGGGCCTCAAGACAAGGAGCTTCAAGAAGAAACTCAAGGACTGCCGCAGGGGCTGGCTCGATGAGCTCCAGTACGTGATGTGGTCCATCCGCACCACTGCGACCAAGCCTACAGGCGAGACCCCATTCTTCCTCATCTACGGGGCTGAAGCGGTTCTCCCTCATGAGGTCAAACATCGCTCCCCATGGGTCTTGGCATTTGACGAGTCATGCCAGGACACCTCACGGGGGATGGACGAGCGCCGCCGCCAAACCTCGCTCTGTGCAGGGAGGTACCAGCAGGCGCTGCGGCGGTATCATTGTTGTACCGTCCACTCCAGGACCCTCGAGGTGGGTGACCTCGTCCTGAGGTGGGTGCTCTCTAGGGAGGGGCTTCACAAGCTCTCGCCCATGTGGGAGGGTCCGTTCAGGATCGCCCATGTCTCCAGGCCTACCGCCGTGTGCCTGGAGACACAGGACGGGGTCCCCATCCAGAATGCCTGGAGCATCCAGCACCTACGGAAATTCTACCCATGGCCAAGGTCATGTGCCCCTCAAGATCTCCGCCCGTGACACTCTCACGTAATAATGAGTTCGGGTTGTACACGCCCCGGAGTCTCCTGAGTGCCGCCCCTAGGCCTCACGGGGGCTCCCACCCACGTCCTAGTGGAGGCCCCATACTCCGTGCTTGTGGGAAGACAAGAAGACTAGTGTAGGTGCCGGACGCGGTTGTTCTTTTGCTTGCTTTCTGTAGCTGGTTTGCAACTTCTTGAAATGAAATTCAGAGCTTTCGCATCTTTTATTTGCAAGGGTTGGGAATTTTTTCTCCTCACAGTGTTCGCTCTTTCAAATCTTGTCTTAGGAAGAGTGACAGTTGCCCGTCGCTCTTCCTCGCGCGTCCCGCACGTGGGGGCTGGGCACGGTGTGTGCGCTTGGGCTCGCCCGCAAACATACCTCGCCAAAGCCTTGCTGCCCTAGTCTTTGGCATCTTAATCCTCGTGCGATGTTCTCAAATGAGCTCACGGGCACACACGTCCTCTTGAGTCCATATCTCTGGGAATTGCAACGTGACATACTAGCGGCGACCAGCCCAGCTCGGGGGCTCGCGTGAGGTGTATCGCCTCATGAGATCTCCTAACCCTGCAGCCACATGACGCCTCCTGAGGCTCGACCACTTTTGAGTTTTCAAGAAGGAAGCCTTGGAGAATGCCCTCGGAACAAGGCGCGCGCAGGAAATCCAAGCCCTAGAGAGGCGCCCTCTCGTAGCACGGGAGTCTACCGCAAGCACATTAAGCTAAGTCATCCTAATCACAACCAGCAGCAGCACGGATATCCCGACACAATATAAAAAAGATAAGCATAGCATAATGGCACAAGCGCCATGGTACATTACACGCCCCGACGGGGCATTCTAATTTTTTGATGCAGGAGAGAGAAAGAAACAAAAGCGGTCGTGCAACTACAGCGGCTCCTGAGACCTGGCTCCAGCAGCGACCATGCTCAGTCGGAGTCCTCCTCCTGCTTCACCGGAGTGTGGCAGCGGGGTGGCTAGTCGCCTTCCCTGGTCCAAGCCCAGCGGCATGGCGGCTCGTCGTAATCGTTGCCGCTCGTACTCTCCCCAGAAGAAGAGTCGCCGCTGCTAGAGGCGGCATGGCCGTCGTCAAGGGCAAGCTCACCATCAGCGACTGTGTTGCCCCTTCAGCCTTCGTCATTGTCATTGTCGTCGCCATTATCGCTCTCTCTGCAGCACCCCAAGTGCTAGCCATCTTCCCTGAAGACCCTGACATACAGGGTCGCGGTGCCGTCATACCTGAAGTGTAGGGTGCGCCTCCCCTGAAGGCCGCGCGTGCGGCAAACGGCTGCCACCCGCAGTTCAGGAACACGTTGCCAGCGGCAGTGACCTTGACCTCCACCCAGGAGGCCTTGCTGCAGCAATCGTCCGCCTACAGCCAAAGGCCATTGCGTCCCCTGGTCGGTAGCGCGCCCGCAAAGAAGCGCAGAAGCTGGAACCAGATACCTGGAGGCCTCTCCACCCACGCCCTCGGGGAGCCACCACCGGCGTCCCAGCGTACTTGCGGGGACGGTCGCGCCCCCTCTTGGGCGGAGGCAAGTCCAGCCCCTCCTTGGGGGCCTTTCCCTTCTCCACGGTAGAGAACCTCCTCACTGGCACCATGGATACTCTGGCGAGATGACGAGACGAAGAAGAATGATAAGCGGGGGCGAGAAGATGAAGATGGGACTAGGGGCTCCACCCCTCCCCCATTTATAGCCGTAGGAAGGCCAACCGTCGGCTTCTCATGTTCTAGGCAGTGATGGCCTTCCTGCATGCAACAGGCAGTTGTCAAGTCAGGTAGTTGCCGAGGCAGCTGATACGTCTCCAACGTATCTATAATTTTTGATTGTTCCATGCTATTATATTATCTGTTTTGGATGTTTAATGGGCTTTATTATACACTTTTATACTGTTTTTGGGACTAACCTATTAACCGAAGGCCCAGTCCAAATTGTTGTTTTTTTGCCTATTTCGGTGTTTCGCAGAAAAGGAATATCAAACGGAATCCAAACGGAATAAAACCTTCGGGAGAGTGATTTTTGGAACAAACGTGATCCAGAGGACTTGGAGTGGACGTCAAGAAAGAAGCGAGGAGGCCATGAGGCAGGGAGGCGCGCCTGCCCCCCCCCCCCCCGAGCGTGCCCCCCACCCTCGTGGGCCCCTCGCAGCTCCACCGACCTACTTCTTCCTCCTATATATACCCATATACCCTGAAAACATCCAGGAGCACCATAGATCGGGAGTTTCGCCACCGCAAGCCTCTGTAGCCACCAAAACCAATCGGGACCCTGTTCCGGCACCCTGCCAGAGGGGGGATTCCTCACCGGTGGCCATCTTCATCATCCCAGCCCTCTCCATGACGAGGAGGGAGTAGTTCACCCTCGGGGCTGAGGGTATGCACCAGTAGCTATGTGTTTGATCTCTCTCTCTCGTGTTCTTGATTTGGCACGGTCTTGATGTATCGCGAGCTTTGCTATTATAGTTGGATCTTATGATGTTTCTCCCCCTCTACTCTCTTGTAATGGATTGAGTTTTCCCTTTGAAGTTATCTTATCGGATTGAGTATTTAAGGATTTGAGAACAGTTGATGTATGTCTTGCATGTGCTTATCTGTGGTGACAATGGGATATTCATGTGATCTACTTGATGTACGTTTTGGTGATCAACTTGTGGGTTCAGTGACCTTGTGAACTTATGCATAGGAGTTGGCACACGTTTTTGTCTTGACTCTCTGGTAGAAACTTTGGGGCACTCTTTGAAGTACTTTGTGTTGGTTTGAATAGATGAATCTGAGATTGTGTGATGCATATCGTATAATCATACCCACGGATACTTGAGGTGACATTGGAGTATCTAGGTGACATTAGGGTTTTGGTGATTTGTGTCTTAAGGTGTTATTCTAGTATGAACTCTATGATAGATCGAACGAAAAGAATAGCTTCATGTTATTTTACTACGGACTCTTGAATAGATCGATCAGAAAGGATAACTTTGAGGTGGTTTCATACCCTACAATAATCTCTTCGTTTGTTCTCCGCTATTAATGACTTTGGAGTGACTCTTTGTTGCATGTTGAGGGATAGTTATATGATCCATTTATGTTATTATTGTTGAGAGAACTTGCACTAGTGAAAGTACGAACCCTAGGCCTTGTTTCCTAGCATTGCAATACCGTTTACGCTCACTTTTATCGCCTGCTACCTTGCTGTTTTTATATTTTCAGATTACAAATGCCTATATCTACCATCCATATTGCACTTATATCACCATCTCTTCACCGAACTAGTGCACCTATACAATTTACCATTGTATTGGGTGTGTTGGGGACACAAGAGACTCTTTGTTATTTGGTTGCAGGGTTGCTTGAGAGAGACCATCTTCAACCTATGCCTCCCACGGATTGATAAACCTTAGGTCATCCACTTGAGGGAAATTTGTTGCTGTCCTACAAACCTCTGCACTTGGAGGCCCAACAACATCTACAAGAAGACATTGGGGAAGTGGAGACGCCCACGTCCCATGAAGCGCCGCGCATCAACCCGGTCCGCAGGCGGTTGGGGCCCGCGGCACTTCGCCCTTGCCCTCTGGCTTCGCCTAGAAGCCAAGTTCGAGCGCGCCTTGGGCCCGGGGGCTACTATCGGTGTTCTGGGAACCAGGGTACCCAGACTTGCCTACATGCGGCCCACGGCATGGCTCCATCAACGGCCTGGTACGGCCCATCTATAGCACCAACAAGACAAGACCCTCACGAGGGGTCAAGCCTCGTGAGGCGGGCAACGTCAAGACCTCCAGAGGGAGCGACCTTCCTAGGCTGCCTCCTGAGGAGCGGAAATTTCTATGCAGGTCCTCAACCTCATGAGGTTGCTGTGACGCAAGCCATGACGACCAAGGCCAAGCGGGCTCCAGCGGGCGCAGAGCAGCAGGTTTCCTCTTTGGTGCTAAGGAGGCAAGCGCATGCGCGGGGTCCCGAGGAATCGCCCAAAGGTTTCCATTCTCGCGCAACAAGACCAAGACCGCCAGGATAGTAGGACAGATGTCATCGCCGAGCCTAGAGTAGCGTCACGACCACGAGCTTTGTAGAAGAAGAATACCTTTTGTCAGGATAAGATGTACTACTTGTCCCCGTTCAAATTGGCCACTGTGGGATCCCTTCCCGCCTATGTTTTGGGGGAAGAGGACCAAGGCCACTATAAATATAGGCTAGCCACCACCATAGCAAAGGTTCAAATGGTCGAATCCCTTTAGCTCACATCCACACTAGAGCAGACCTCGCGGAGGTTGTTCTTCCCTTGTACTAGTTCGTCCTCAGCCCCTCGTGAGGCTAGTCCACCCCAAAGCAGGAGTAGGTTCTTACACCGCAAGGTGGCCCGAACCTGGGTAAACTATCATGTCCATCTTCTTGTTTGTTCATCGAGCTGGGCTGTGGGGGTGACTAATTGGTTGCCTGGAGAGGTTGAGTTCTTCACACACGCCCCAGAGTTCGAACCTTTTTCTTGGGTCTGCGGAGCCCTGAATCCGGCACTCGTCCTTCTTCATTGTTGTTGGCATTGTTGTTCTCTTGTGGAGGTGGAGAAGGAGGACGATGAGGTTCATCTTGTTGTACTTCCTCATTTCCTTCATCTTGACGCGTTCCACTTGTGGATGCCTCCAAGTCAACTTGTGGTTCACCTTGTCATGAAGTTGAGGCTTCCACTTGAACGGAGGAGGTACTCTCCTTCACCTCCGTTGGGCGAATCTTGCCAATAGACAAGTCTTGAATTGCTTCCAAAGGATCTCTATCTCCTACATCAATTGGCAATTGCTCTACTTGCGAGACGCTAGATTCATCAAACTTCACATCTACCATCTCTTCAACCTTTTGGGTGAAATTGTTGTAGACACGGTAGGTGTGAGAGTTTGAGCCATAACCGAGTAGGAAACCTTCATGAGATTTAGGGGCAAATTTTGAATGATGATGTTTGTCAAGAATGTAACACTTTGAGTCGAAAGTATCCCACTTGGGGTTTGTTACCAGTGAGAAGCTCGTATGCCGTCTTGCCGAGAAGCTTGTGAAGATGTAGTCAATTTGTTGCATGACAAGTTGTCTCAACTACTTCCGCCCAAAAGTGTTTTGGCGTCTTGTATCCATCAAGCATTGTTCTCGCCATCTCAATAAGTGTCTGGTTCTTCCTCTCAACAACTCCATTTTGTTGAGGTGTGTATGTAGCCGACAACTCATGTGAATCCCTTCTTCGTCAAGAAAGGTATCCACATTGGCATTCTTGAACTCCATTCCATTGTTGCTCCGAACCTTCTTGATCTTTACTTCAAATTGATTTTGAGCTTTCCTATCAAAGTTCTTGAAGATCGTTTGGACCTGTGATTTATCATCAAGAAAGAACACCCATGTAAATCTCAAAAAATCATCAACAATGACCCATCCGAATGAGTTACCATCGAGACTCTTGTAGGCGTTGGGAACAAAAAGATCCATATGAAGTAGCTCGAGTGGTCTTCTCGTGGTCATGATGTTCTTCACGGGATGACTTCCTCAAACTTGTTTTCCTGCTTGACAAGCACTGCAAAGTCTATCCTTGTCAAATATGACATCTTTAACACCAAGGATATGATCACCTTTAATAAGCTTATCAAGATTTCGCATGCCCACGTGACCTAACCTTCTACGCCACAACCAACCTTTAGAAGATTTAGTAATTAAGCAAGTTCTAGGTTGAGCTCTTTTAGTGAAATCAACAATATACACATCACCTCTAAGTATACCGGTAAATACCATATTATGATTGTATCTTCGAAACACTTGGCAATCTACTTCAGTGAATAGGACATTTAAACCAAAATCGGCTAGTCTAGACACCAAAAGTAAATTGTAGCCAAGAGATTCAATGAGCATAACATTTTGGATAGAGCTGTCATGTGAGATGGCCACCTTACCAAGGCCAAACACCTTAGCCTTTGAGTTATCACCAAAAGTGACATACTTTCGGGGACCATCATTTTTAGCAAGCTCTTGAAACATATCCTTGTCTCTGGTCATGTGATCGGTACATCCACTATCAAGAACCCATTCCTTTCCTCCGGCCATGTAACCACGAAGGTTAGCCATAAGACCAAAGTGTCTCATCGACTCATCAAGATCAAAGTCACTATCATCATCCTCATAATAATATCCATGTTCAACATCATCTTATGATTGATCATCACCTAGAGAGAGTGATTCATTAGATTAATGACCATGACAATGTGCATCTTTATTCATTCTAATGACTTGGAAGATGATGCTACTAATGACTCCAACATCTCCTTTGGCACGCATGAGGTCATGAAGCTCAAATAGACAATCACCAAATTTAGGATCACTAGGATTCATTTTATGAAAAGCAATGGACTTTTGAGGAATCTCATCTAGATTTTTCACGGAATAGTTTGGAAAGCGCTCCTCAAGATATCTCATATGGTATAAGCACATTCAAATGTAGGCAAGTATACAAGCAAATTTCTAGGCAATCCTCTTATGACAAGATCAATAGCTCTAAGATTGCGGGTCATGTCAAGATACTCATCGGGGGTAGGATGCAAGGGATCAATAGGAGGCGCACAAGGGCTAGTAATATACTTGTTCAAATTATATTCATTGAAAATCTCAAGCATCTCACTTTTCCAAGCACTATAGAACTCTCTGTCAAGCATAGGCACTCTACGTCTAAGACTCCCAATCGTAGACTCGTCCATCTTCCTCCAATGGTGATTAAACCAAAGCAATGGAGACCAATGCTCTGATACCAATTGAAAGGATCAAGAAGATGTGTCTAGAAGGGGGTGATTAGACCCTCAACAAGCAAAAGTGGTAGTTTTTAAGTTCTTCAAGTTAAGGTGGAGTTTTAGCACAAGTTTAAGCATTCACAATACATTTCAAGGAAGCATGGCAAGAGTATGAGCAGAAGAAAGAGTAAAGCATGCTGGTTGCAAGAAAGTAAAGGGATGGGATTGGAGTGTGCAAACGCAACATAGACACGGAGATTTTTGGCGTGGTACTGATAGGTGCTGCTATTGTACATCCACGTTGATGGAGCCTTCAGCCCACGAAGGGTAAGGGTTGAACAAGTCCGCAGAGGGCTCCACCCATGAAGGGTCCACAAAGAAGCAACCTTTTCTATCCCACCATGGCCATTGACCACGAAGGACTTGCCTCACTCGGGTAGATCTTCACAAAGTAGGCGATCTCCTTGGCCTTTCAAACTCCTTGGTTCAACTCCACAATCTTGTCGGAGTCTCCCAAGTGACCCGTAACCAATCTAGGAGACACCACTCTCCAAAAGGTAATAGATGGTGTGATGATGATGAACTCCTTGCTCTTGTGCTTCAAATGATAGTCTCCCCAACACTCAACTCTCTCTCACAGGTTTGGCTATGGTGGAAAGATGATTTGAGTGGAAAGCAACTTGGGGAAGGCTAGAGATCAAGATTCTTGTGGTTGGATTGGAATGTCTTGGTCTCAACACATGAGTAGGTGGTTCTCTCTCAGAAAATGAGTAGTGGAATTATAGGCACGTTCTGATGGCTCTCTCACAAATGGAGAAGGGGGTGGAGGGGTATATATAGCCTCCACACAAAATACAACCGTTACATGCATTTGACCCAACTCGGTCAAACCGAATAGAAGAACTCGGTGAGAATGATTCAGTTCAAAATGTGAACGTTAGGAATCTTGGTGGGACCGACATGATCAACTCAGTGGGACCGATGTGCTAGGGCTAGGGCAAAACCTCATCTCGGTGAGACCAATTTCAGCAAAGAGCAAACAGAAAGTTGGTCACGCAAACTCGGCGGGACCGATTGCACATCTCGGTGAGACCGAAATAATTACAACAGGCAACAGAGAGTTTGCAAGGCCGTCTCGGTGAGACCGAGATCCGTATCGGTGAGACCGAATTGTCTAGGGTTTCTGGCAGTGGCTAGGTTAAATGAACTCGGTGGCGCCGGATAGATCAAATCAATGGGGCCAAGTTTGACTTTGAGTTTTGGACATATTTGGAAATGATAAAGTGGCTGAGGGTTTTGGAGCAATATCACTAAGCACTTTGAGCAAGTAGACCATTAAGCAACACCTCATCCCCTTTTAATTGTATTGGCTTTCCTATGGACTCAATGTGATCTTGGATCAATAAAATGAAAATGAAGAGTCTTGAGCTTTTGCCAATCTTTGTCCTTAGCATTTTGAAGGGGTTCCACATCCTCTTGTCCTTGCCATGCCATTGTTGAACTCATCTGAAATATACTAGATAAAAGTATTAATCCAACAAGAGATATGTTGACATTAATTACCAAAATCACTCAGGAAGCACTTGTGCTTTCAACCACGCAAACATCTAGTCGATAGTACCTACATACACAAGAGAAAATACTTGCACCCAACACGGGCAAGAGGGTTGTAGATCCCCTTGAACTCGTTGCTTGCAAGGATTAAATCTGATAATGGTAGATAGATAAATTGAAAAGTAAAATAGAAGTAAATAAATTGCAGCAAGGTATTTTTGGTTTTAGTAATAAGATAAAAGTAGACTCGAGGGCCATAGTTTTCACTAGAGGCTTCTCCCTCTTAAATATAGCATACGGTGGGTAGACAAATTATTCTCGCCCAATTAATAGTAAACGCATAATTTTGATGTTATTCATGGTAATGATTATGGATATAGGCATTACATTTGTGACCAGTAGACCAAAACAATTGTGCATCTACTACTATTACTCCACTTCGAGAGTGCTTCTACGCTTGCCTCTCTATGTATTAATTTCATAACAAACAGAGTAATGCATGAAATATGATGATATAATATAGATAGAATAGAACCAAACAATATGATTGAACCCCATCATTTTACCCTTACTGGTAACAATAAAAATACGTGCCTCGCTTCCCCTTCTATTACAAGGTGAGGACACTGCAAGATTGAACCCACTACAAAGCTCCTCTCCCACTGAAGTTAAATCGATCTAGTTGGCCAAACCAAACGGATAGATTGGAGAGAAATACAAAGCTATAAAAATCATGCATAATAAAGTTCAGCAATGACTCATTACTTTCAATGTTCAGCAATGACTCATTACTTTCAATGAATAATCTGATCATAAACCCATAATTCATCGGATCCCAACAAACACACTGCAAAAGAAGATTATATCGAATAGAACTCCAAGGAGAACATTGCATTGATGATCGGAGAGAAAGAAGAAGCCATCTAGCTACTATCTACGGACCCGTAGGTGTACGATAAACTACTCACACATCATTAGAGGTGTAGCAAGGATGATGTAGAAACCCTACGTGATCGATTCCCCCTCCGGTAGAGTACCAGAAAAGGCCTCCAGATGAGATCATGGAAAAACGGAAACTTGCGGCGGCGGAGAAAGTGTTTCGGGGGCCTCTCGCTGGTTTGGGACTTATGGGAATTTATAGCGCTAGAATTACGTTAAATGGAGTTGTGTGGGACCCGCGAGCTCAGCTGGCGCCCCCTAGGAGTGTGTCGTGTGATCTTGAAGCTCTCCCGTAGATCTTCTGGCCTCTTCCCGATTGTTCTAGGGTCCCTTCTAGTCCAGAAAAAATCACCGTAAAGTTTCATCATGTTTGGACTTTGTTTGGTACTGATTTTCTGAAAAGCCAAAAACAAGCAAAAAAACAGCAACTGGCGCTAAGTTAATAGGCTAGTCCCCAAAAATGATATAAAATTGCATAAAAAGTATCTAACATTGGTAATATAGTAGCATGAAACAACCAAAAATTATAGATACGTTGGAGACGTATCAGTATCCCGAAACTTAATTCTTGATCATCCTCGAGTAGGTAAATGAGAAAAACAAAAAAATATGTTGAATGCTACCTAACATGTTTATCATGTAATCTCCTTACAGTATAAATATTGAGAAATGATGAAGTAATTTATATCAATAGAATAATATCCATAAATATAAGAACATGATCACTAGTTTTTCAAAATATACGATGCTCAGTGAGTGTTATCCCTACTCATTGAATTATGTAAGCATGGCATGCCTTCACCGCATAAATATAAATCATGAGCATCCCGGTGTCAAACCAAGCAATTAGATCATACTTTTTAACATGCTTCAGCATTTTCAACTCCGCTCAATACATGAGCGTGAGCCATGCACATTAGCACTACATGTGGAATAGAATGCAGTGGTAGAGATATATAGGAGAAGTCAAAAGGGAAGAAAGGCTTGCATCAACTCGGCGAATCGTTAGGCAATGGAGAGGCCTTACAATTTATATCAATGCGAGGAGTAGGGATTGCCATGCAACTGATGCACTAGAGTTATAAGTGTATGAAAGCTCAACATGCAACTAAAAACAATGTTATGCTAGCAGGACTAAAACAAAGTTCTATAATCGTTAGGCAATGGAGAGGCCTTACAATTGATATCAATCCCGGTTTACAAGACATTTCGACAATGGTAAAACAAGACCAGTAAAGCCGCCCAATGTGCCGACAAATCCCGATAGGAGTCGCACGTACCTCGTTCTCAGGGCACACCGGATAAGTCAAGCTACGAGTAAAACCAGCCCTCAAGTTTCCCCGAGGTGGCCCTGCAGGTTGCTCGGTTTGGACCAACACTAGAAGGAGCACTGGCTCGGGGGGGTTAAATAAAGATGACCCTCGGGCTCCGAAAACCCAAGGGAAAAAGGCTTAGGTAGGCAAATGGTAAAACCAAGGTTGGGCCTTGCTGTAGGAGTTTTATTCAAAGCGAACTATCAAGGGGGTCCCATAAATCACCCAACCGCGTAAGGAACGCAAAATCAAGGAACATAACACCGGTATGACGGAAACTAGGGCGGCAAGAGTGGAACAAAACACCAGGCATAAGGCCGAGCCTTACACTCTTTACCAAGTATATAGATGCATTAATTAAATAAGAGATATTGTGATATCCCGACATACTCCTGTCCATCATGGAGCAATCTTCAACTTCACCTGCAACTAACAACGCTATATAAGGGGCTGAGCAAAAGCGGTAACATAGCCAAGCAACGGTTTGCTAGGAAGGTTGTAAAAGGTTAGAGGCTGTCATGGCAATTTGGGAGGCTTGAAGAGCAAATGATAGGTAGTGCAGCATAGCGATAGAATGAAGCAACTAGCATAGCAATGATAGTAGTGAGATCCAAGGTGACGGTCATCTTGCCTGAAATCCCGCAAGGAAGAAGAACGAATCCATGAAGAAGATGAAGCCACGAAGACGAACCAAGCGTAGACGAACGAATCCTCACGATCGCAACGAAACAGGAACTAACGAGAAGGAGCACAACCAGAAAGAAGCAAACAACAAGGTAAACACACAACACATAGACATGGCATGATGCTCAACCAAGTATGATGCATGACAAAGGCCATATGAAGCTACTCATGGCAAGAGAAGATGCATACAATAGCATCATATCAAAGCAAGTTTAAATGAGGCCGGAAACAACATATGACAAAACCGGAAAGACCCCATATGTAAATTTAGAAGTTGGTCCAGATCTGAACAAACATTAAGTTGAAGTTGTTAAACAGCAAGTTAAGATGCACCAAGATGATCTACACAAAATTCTAGTCAGGTTGCAGATAAAGTTCATTTAGTTCAGAGCTACGCCCTAGAAGATATGGGCAAAACAAGTCAAACATGGCATTGATGCAAAATGCATTCAAACATCAAGCAAACACTCTCAAGACATGGATGCAACATGATAAGATGAAACTACATGCAAAATCAAGCAAGTTTTATATAGAGCACACTCCAAACGGAGCAACGGTGCAACACATACACATGAAACAAGTTTAAAGGACAAGCTGTCCAAAACAGCAACTAGGCATCTAGCCAGCATCAAAACAATATGCTATAGCATATCAACATGAAAACAAATGGCATGGATGTGATGTACAGATGAAGCATGACAAACAGTGAGCTATCTCCATAAAACACTATAACATGCTCAAAAGGACATGGCAAGATTGCAAATAATAACAATTTCACAGACTTAGCAAAAATCACTGTGCATGGCAGAAATAACATCGGGTTGCAATGTTTAGAGCTCTCAAACAACATGTTACAGCAAGATATCATGGCAAAATAGAGCATGGCATGCTAATACTAAAGACAAATAACAAAACTCCCTTACTGAACTTATTCCAAAGATCAACAGAAAACATGGTAGCATCCATACAAACATGGCAAATGATATGATATATTCAGACATGGCAGGAACAACGATAAGTAGGCATGTTGGTGAGCTTGTACAACTCACCACAGAGTAATACATGGCATGAAACAGTAAGAAGACACATCTATGGAGCTAAAAATGGCAATAGCATAGTCATAGGGTGCATGGATCACTAGCAAAACACATGGCAAAACTGAACTTCATGTTAACAGGCTGACAGCAACATTATTTAGCAATTTGAGAGCAAGATTACAACAAGCTACGGCAGGCCATAAATGCAAACAAGGGCATTTATGAATAGAGCATAACATGTATAACAAAACATCCTTAGTGAACATCTCCAGATTATGCATAGAATGACTTGTAGCAGCATGTTTACATAGCATCATGATATAACAGATTCAGCCTAGCAAAACAGTAACAGCAAGTACCCTACTTCACGAGCTCGATGCACTCAGTACAAGACTTAAAAAAAATATGGATTGCACCACTGTAAAGATGACATGAATATTCTCCTAAAACATGTATACATCAAGCTCAAAAGATGCACACACAAAATGCAACGAAAATGACAAAATAGCAAGTTATAATAGTCTCAGCAGGTGAACATCATATAGCACTCTTGCAATGATGATTAGGGCACCAAGATGGACAAAAACAAGCATGTCATAATGGAATGAAATAAAGAGCATCTCACAATGAACATTTTTACATATTACACACACAAAACGGAGCAGCATACAAGAAGTTATGGCATGATGAACAGTGCAACAGAATGTAAGATTTTCGGGACTTGGCAGAAATCACTACCAGCGTGAAAACAGGATCCAGGTCGCTAGAGGAAGAAGCGGGCCATGGCAGCGGCAGTTCTGGCGACATGGGGGCGAGGGGACGGCCCGATCCGGCGGGGCCCGGCCGGAATCCGACGGAATTGGCCACGGTGGATCCATTTTTGGTAGAGAGGAGGCTTGGGGCGGCACGAGCGCGGAGATCAGGGCAGCCATGGATGCTCCTGTGAAGGTGAGAGAGAGAGGGGGGGGAGGGAGAGAGATGCGTGAGGGAATGAGAGAACGAGAGAGAGAGCGCATACGGGAGGAGAGATGGCCGACGGGGCCGGCCTGGACGGTCGCCGGCGGGAGGGACTCCGGCGGTCGCCGGCCGGAGCGATGGGAGATGAGCGGCGCGGGGCTCTGGATCGGGCTCCTCCTGATCTAGATCTCGGGCCAGTGGCCACGGAGGCGCGGGAGTGCGGAGCGATGGGCGCATGGGGCGGCGCGGTGCGGGCTCGCGGTGGCGGGGCGGACGGGCCGCGCGGGCCCGCTGCGGGCTTCGGCAGGCCGCGGAGTAAGATGCTAGGGTTAGAGGTGGATTCCTCCACAAATTTCGGGGGAGAGGGAGATATAAATAGGTAGAGGGAGCTAGGAGTGTCCAAATGGGGTGCGGTTTTCGCCCACACGATCATGATCCAATGACTGAGAGCATGGAGGGGATTTGGATGGGCTCATGGGATGTGGTGGAGGGGTGCTGGGCTGCAAAGAGGGAGGGGTTTCGGGCCACGTGGTTAACCGTTGGGGCATCAAACGACCTCCAAATGGAATGAAATTTGACGGGCGGTCTACCGGTGATATACCAAGGCCGCTCGCCAAATCTCGACCCATTCCGAGAACATTTTTCTCCCGCTCACAAAACAAGGTCTGAGAGGTGCGACGGGCGCGTGCGAGTGTGTTTGTGCTCAGAACGGATAACGGAGAGAACCGACGGAACCCGAACGGATGCAAGTTTTGAAAAGAATGCAGATGAAATGCAGATGATGACATGGCAAAAATGCAACACACAAGCAAATGACATGGCAACTACGGCGAATAACTGGAAGACACCTGGCGCATCGGATCCGGGGTGTTACATGTGGAGTCGAGCGGATCACCCTCCCCGGGTCAATAATCGGGGTCACTTAGCTCTGATGGTGGCGCCTCAAGTTGGTGGATACAAATTCACTAAGGTGCTCATGGATGGAGGTAGTAGCATTAACATCCTTTATTATGAGACCTTCCATCACATGGGGTTAACTGATAAAAATCTTAAGACATCCAATACTATTTTTCATGGAGTGGTGCCTGGTAAGTCGGCATACCCTGTGGGCAAGATTGATCTAGAAGTGGCCTTTGGAGATGAGCATGATTCCAGGGCTGAAAAGTTAACCCTTGAAGTAGTCAAAATCAGGAGCCCATGCCACGCTCTGTTTGGACGGCCGGCTTATGCCAAGTTCATGGCACAGCCGTGTTATGTTTATCTACAGCTCAAGATGCCGGGTTACAAAGGGACTATCATAGTGCATGGGAGTCGGAAGATAGCCCTGGAGTGTGAAGAAGGTGATGCTCCTTATGCTGAGTCTGTCTGTGCGACGGAGGAATTGAAGTTTTACAATGACAATGTTGACCCGGCGGATATGACATCTTTGAAAAATCCAACTACAGAGCATGATCCGGTGCTGAAGTTTAAGTCGGCCGATGACACCAAGCTGGTTGATTTTGTTCCTGGTGACTCATCCAAGCAGTTCAGTATCAGTGCTAACTTGGATCCAAAATAGGAAAGCATGCTCATCGAGTTCATCCATGAGAACCGGGACATCTTTGCATGGAAACCTTCTGACATGTTGGGTGTACCGAGGGAACTAGCTGAGCGTCCGGAGTTTAAGCCGGTCAAGCAATTCTTTCGTCGTTTCAACGAGGAGAGGCGTAAGGCCATTGGTGAAGAAGTGGCTCGGCTCTTGGCGGCTGGGTTTATTGTTGAAGTTTTTCATCCAGAGTGGTTGGCTAACCCGGTGCTGGTGCTTAAAAAGAATGGCACTTGGCGCATGTGTGTGGATTACACAGACTTAAACAAGGCTTGTGCGAATGATCCTTTTGCTCTCCCTCGTATTGATCAAATCATTGATGCTATGGTGGGTTGTGAGCGTTTGAGTTTTCTGGATGCTTATTTTGGTTATCATTAGATCAAGATGGCAGTTAAGGACCAGGAGAAGACAGCTTTCATCACTCCCTTTGGAGCCTTCTGCTATGTGTCTATGCCTTTCGGGCTCAAGAGTGCCCAGGTGACTTATCAGCGATGCGCGCAGAATTGTCTTCACAGTTAGATTGGGATATCGCTCATCTTCGGCCTTATTACACTTGATCCACCGGCTCTTATGGTGTACATATTTTTGATGATGTATATATTATGATGATTATAATAAAGCAGGATATCTGTTGTTTCATCTTCAACAATAATGTGTCTTCGTCATCATAACTTCAAAGACCAAATGGGGGTTGGTCGTATTCGAGTCATAGCTATTAACCCCTTTTGGACGGCTTCCTGGTCGTATTCGAACCATAGCCATTAAACATTTTGATCATTTGGAGGCTTGGTCGTATTCGAATCACAGCTATTAACCCCTCTTGGTCCGGCTCATGATCGTATTCGAATCATAGCCGTTAAACACTCTGATCATTGGGGGCTTGATCGTATTCGAATCATGGCTGTTAACCCCTTTGGTCCGGCTTCCTGGTCGTATTCAAACCATAGCCGTAAACACATAGATCACTTGGGGTCTGGATCGTATTTGAATCACAGCTATTAACCCCTCTTGGTATGTCTCATGATCGTATTTGAATCATAGTCGTTAAATACTTTGGTCACTGGGGGGCTTCCTGATCGTATTAGAATCATAGTTGCTGGTACCCCTTTGATCGGCGCAATGCCAAAAACCATTCGGGGGCTTCCTAATCGTATTCGAATCATAGCTATTAACCCTTACGGTTCGGCTTCCTACTCGTATTCGAAGCATAGCCTCGCTTTTGACATTTGGCTTGATTTTTTGAAGATTTTACGGTTCTTCTTGATACTATCTTACCTTTTTGGTTTAAAATAATTCTGGCCATGCAGCCTTTACTTTCACAGGTCATATTTGAAGCTTACCTGTGGTTTTTATTGCCCGGCTTAATAAGAGGCAACAAGCCGCCCATACATGATGATATTCAGCACTTGGACATATCGGCTTCTAAAAAGCTTTGGTTGCTCACCCTTACTGCACAGGTATCATAAACCGGCAGTGTGGTTCAATATCACAGGTATGATATTATTATTATTATGTTTCAATTCAGGTTCAATCAGCCTTGTCCATAACTGCTTTAAGCATCAGTGGTTGTACACGAGATATTATGACCCGCCCTGCGGAAAAACCGCCAAGGGATCTTTTGATTTACCTGTGTGCAGGATAAATCGAAATTTTTCTACACCACTCAAAAATCATAAACCTACAAGGATAAGTATCAAGTGGTGGCTTAACAGTGTTGAGCACAAACGTGCACTATGACACGGCAGAGCAAAGTTATTTCTACCCTATTACATGACTCCAGCAGTCCAAATGATTAATTGTTTTTCAGAAGGTCACACAATATGAACCGCCAGTGGATCAATCTTCTTGATTCTGACCCTCTCTGATTCTTCGTCCTATTCTAATTCCTAGAAGGTTGGTGATGACTAGTCAATGCCACTCAAAGCTTGGAACTCAGCTTCATCATCAATAAGCTTGGACGGGTCAACTTCAGGAGCAAAAGTGTGCTTACGGATTGGAGGGATCAGGTCTTTCACTTTGTAAGACGGTGTTGGCATCTTCTAATTTCCCAAGTCATAAGTTGGTTGATACTTGGTGAGGTTTGTCTCATTGGCAATCAAACTGGCCAGAGGACGTATATCCTTCACGCAAGCAGCAAAGTCCTTCTGGTCAAACAGAGTGTCGTCTTCCTTAAAGCTTGGATACCTGATAGAGATATCGGCCGAGTCTAGCTCCGGTAACCATGCTTTGGCCCGGCTTAAAGTAGTCACAGCTCCGGCTCTCGCAAATGATCGCTTCATTTCACTAATCCTCTCGGGCAAGACAGAAAGTTTCCTTAACACATCAACCAAGAGAGTGGGGGCTTCATTGGATAGAGAAATTGTGGCCAATGCGCGCTGAGCACCAGTGTAAAGCTGCTCCACCAATGTGTAAACCGCCATTAGCTTCACAAGCATATCTTGGTTGAGGTTGCTGCTCCTAGGGCCTGCATAATAATCATGGATGGGTTAAAAGCAGATCATATCATCAAGGAAGATATTCAAATTTGATAGTCATAAGGCGACTTACCAAAGATAGCAGAAACCATCTGAGACACCTGGCGTTTTAAGCCGGTGAGTTCAGTGGTCGCTTCCTGGAGAGCTGCCTCCGCCTTCTCAGCCCGTTGTGTCAAGGAAATTTTCTCTTCAGCCCAGGCGTTTTTCTCAACCTCAACACCGGCTTTCAATTTTTCTGCCTCAGCCACATTGAATTCGAACTTCGAGTTCGCCTTCTGGGTCTCAGCCTCTTGCAGCTCCAGACGAGTCTTCAATTCAGACAGCTCTGATTGAAGTTGAGCAGTGGTGGTCTGTACATACACCGGATCAAAATCATTAGTCAATGTTAGTTCCACGTATTAAGTCCCAAGCCTTTTGCAAACAACAACGCTTGGCACTTGGGGGCTAATGTCTGCCAAAAACTTTATTTATGTGGCCTCTTATGTGAATAAGTCCCAAGCACTTTGCGAGCAAGAGTACTTGGCACTTGGGGGCTAATGCATATTACTCATTTTTATTACGACCAGTTTATGCTATAAACGGTCAAAGCCGGCACACGAAAACTACACAACTACATACTACTTTCAAGAGTATGAAGGACCGGCTCATTCATACAGATTAAACCGGCCCTTGGGGGCTACGAGTTTAGTACTAATCAAGACATACTTATTTTAAACTGGAGGTTTTAAGCTGGATTTTGAAAGGATTCTTTCATAGGTTGTTATTCATGTTCATGGTGATCAAGTCTATAGCATATTCAAATTCATCATACACAGTAGACTTGGGGACTGGAAGGATATGCATAAACTTAAGAATGGAGGAGCTCATACCTCAAATTTTTGGTGCATCTATTTCACCATGTCAACTTCAAGCTCACGGCTGCTGTGTACTTGACTAAGAAAGCCAGAGTATATTTCACTAATGCTCAGTTGAGATTAGTTGGCAACATCAAATTGCACTTTGCGCTGCTCAAAGTGTTCCTCCTTGGCAGAGTGTTTGGCTAAAACAGTAGGCCTTCCCGGCTCTCTAAAGCCGGTGTCGGTGATCACCACATCATCATCATGACTGTCAGCCATCTTCACTGGACTGGATGTTTCAGGATTCAAAGGATCATCTCCGGCTTGCTCCATAGGAGGGTCAGAAGTTACTGGGGGTCATTGAGAACCGGCTCTGATGGTGGAGGAACAGAGTCTTCAGGTGCTGTCGTTTGTTGCTCCGGTGCATTAACTTTTGGGTCTTCGACCAGCTTATCACCCTTTCCTTCTTACTGGGCTTGGCTTTTCCACTGCATAAGTCATAAGAGGTCAGTATAAGTATCAAGAAGCATAATGAAAGAATCAATAATTGTTATTACCCGGGAACAGTCTTAAAAGTCGGCAGATGGGATTGAATTGAGTCGCTGGAAGAGGAATGAGATGTTTCCTGATAATTTGAGTCGGGAGAATTGAGTGGTCGGCGAGTGAGACCCGCCAAAGGATAAAAAGAGTTTAAGTCGGGGGTGACCTCATTTCAATGCTTTCTCGGAGTGTTTGGTAAGCCGGAGGTTA
Source organism: Triticum aestivum (assembly GCF_018294505.1). Lineage (NCBI taxonomy): Eukaryota > Viridiplantae > Streptophyta > Magnoliopsida > Poales > Poaceae > Triticum > Triticum aestivum. The sequence continues at coordinate 388,557,758 of NC_057813.1, forward strand.
GTTCTACATCCTTGCTAGTCCGAGTCTACCGCCGGCTCTCGTGTTGTTGTTGCTTCAAAAGAAAATGAGGATCCAGATGAGCTAAGGCGTGTGAAAATCTTACTTTCTGGGTTACTCTTTGAATTTTTTGTCTTGGCAAGGGCTCAGAGTTGGAGGAAATGATAGTTACCTCTTCTTCCACTGCCTGACTCATTCCTCTGTCATCCTGATGATAATCAGTGTCAATAAGATGGTTGAAAAAAGAGCCAAGAGAATCAAGGGCTACCTCCGGCTCAGAGGTGTCATCCAGCTGAAGCAATTCAGAAGTGTTGGGCTTCTTTCCCCTCTTTTTTGTGGCTCTCTTGGCGGCTTTCTTGGCCTTCCTTGCTCTTTTTGCAGCTTCATGGTCATATTCTTTCTTCCAGAAGTCGTCGTCAGCCTATGAAAGTCATCAGAGTTGAATTAAAACGAAGTATTAAAAATGAAGACAAAATAGCTAGTTTGGCGGCTTACTTCTGGTGCCGGGTTAGACTCGCAGAAAGGGCTTAGGCCCACCTTGCTGCAATCAGCTGGGCTCTCATTCAGAAGAGACTTTGTCATCTCATTGATGGTGTCATCAGTTAACTCCTCGGAGCTGTGGCGCAGTGGACCTTTTGTGCTACCGGTGTAGGTGCACATTAAGCCGAAGTGGCGACTCAAGGGGATAATCCGCCATGCGACCCAGCATCGAACCAAGTCAATGCCAGTTAAGCCGTTCCCCAGCAAAGCCTTAACCTTGGCAATAGTAGGGGCGAGTCTTTTGCGCTCAGTGGCTGTCAGCTTGTCAGGGAGAGGATGGTTTGATTCAAGATGCAGGGTGCGAAAACCGGGCAGTCCGTTCTCATCAGCCGGAGAGGTATCCTTGCAATAGAACCATGTTTGATTCTAATCCTTGGGATGACTCAGCAGTTGTGCATAAGGGAAAATGGCGTCTCTTCTTTGCTGGATTGAGATCCCACCAAGTTCTAAACTAGGCCCGTAGGAGTATTTGTTCTGGCGGTTCAAATAGAAATACTCTCTGAATAGCTCCAAACTGGGCTCCTCTTGAAGGTAGACCTCACAGAACACTTGGAAATTGCATATGTTTGACACGGAATTGGGTCCGATGTCTTGAGGATGAAGGTTGAAGAAGTGCAGAACGTCCCAAAAGAATTTAGAGCCGGGCGGTGAGAAGCACCGGTTCATATGATCAGTGAAGACAATGACTTTGCCTTCCTTTGGTTGAGGTTTCTCTTCTTCCGGCTTGGGGCGCGGTAAGACATGACAGACTTTTTCGGCAAATAACCGGTTTTCACAAAGTCTTGAAGTGTGTTTTCCGTGATGATGGAAGGCACCCAGTTACAGGAAGTGGTTGTTTTGGGCGACATTGTGAAGAAAGAAGCCTAGAAAGGAAAAGAACAAATTTGCCGGTTAAAATTTAAGCCGGAAGGAAAGTGTTACAGCACATATTCAGAATGGCGGCTTAAAAGGGGCCTAATGGTATATGATTAGTTACAGCGGGTTATATAAGCTGCCATGAGCAGTTTTGATATCTATCAAAACAAGAATCTGTTGAGCATTGAATTTAACTACAGCCGGTGATATGAGTCGCCGTGACTAGGTGGATCTATCAAGATGCAGGTTTTTGCTAAGTATCATGCAAACAGGTTTCACAGATTATAATTATTATTTCGGATCAGCGGCAGTTCAGAAAAATAAAATAAATCAAGACCTAAAACCAGTACAGAGGAGTTCATAAGCTCTAATGAGATCTCTCTTCAAGGAAAAAGGGTCCGCTGGCATTGAAGGCAAGGGCAAAACCATTGTCGTGTAAGTTTTGTTCCGTCTTCAGATCAAAAGGTGCTACAGTTGAAGAACTATGAAGAACACGAAGAACAGCTGAAATCCTAATGCGATCTGGAGCGTTGGAGAGCGAGTACTTACAGATGCAGATCAGCTGCAGAGGAGCATTGCCGTTCTCTGGTTCGTTCAGGGTGATGCGGCGGCCAAGGACGAGGACGACGGTGTGCTTCGCGGCGGCGGCGGAGCTCGAGCACAGGAGAGTCGTGAGAGGAGGAAGATGATGGAAAGAGGGGAGAATGGGAAAAGGTTGCCCGGACTATTTATAAGGAAAGGTTAATGAGTGGGCACATAAAACGAGGAGGCCAAACATGGTTATCCAGCTACTCGGGCGCCTCGATTCTCAGGACAGTTACTAAGATAAAGATCCGTTGAGATATATTGGATATTGTGCGAATTAATGACAGGAGACGTCACAGCGGGTTATCACAATTCCAGGAGATGACGTCATGGCAGGTTATGAATTCTCGCACATATAGAGAAGGAAAGATTTTTCTAACTGTTGAAGATTGACATGAACCAGTTCAAATCAACCTGGGGCCTAATGTTGGGGATATAACCATTAGGTATGACCCGCCCAGAAGGCGCCGGGTTATACCTATGGCGATTCATCATATGAAGCCCACGAGGATATTAAAGATGGCGATTCAAGGTCAGGGCCAAAGTCCCAAAGGACGACTTAAGGCCCGTAGAGATAAACCGCCATATATGTAAGACTTGTATCGTAAGGCATGTATATATAGTCACTGAGCCGGACACGTTGTCTATGAGCCGGGCGGGACTCTGTGAGCCGTTGGGCATCGACCTGTGTATATAAAGGGACGACCCGGCGGCGGTTCAGGACAAGAAACAACAGATCAAAACCTAGGTCAAGCGGATTCGCTCCCTGGTAATCGAGACATAAGCAATACCACCTCAAACTGGATTAGGCCTTTACCTTCACGGCAAGGGGCCGAACTAGTATAAACTCCCGTGTCCTTTATCTCGTTTAACCCCTTTAAGCTACCTAGTTGCAATGTCTCCACCACTAAGTCCTTTCGCTAGGACATCTGTCGTGACTATTCCATGACAGGAACACTGATTACAGAAACTTTTGTCCAGCTGGATTGATTCATCTTCAGTGGGGGGGTGCTTTGTAGTAGGTTCAATCTTGAGGTGATCTTCCCTATGATGGGAAGGAAAAGGCACATGTTGTATTGTTGCCACTAAGGATAAAACGATGGGGTTTGGACATATTGCATGGTCTTACTTTGTCTACATTATGTCATCTTGCTTAATGCGTTACTCTGCTTATCATGAACTTAATATGTTGAGATGCATGTTGGATAGTGGTCTTGGGGTGGAGTAATGGTAGTAGATGTTGTTGGATTAATGGTCTACTTGTCACGAACGTAATGCATATGTATTTGATTATGCCTTGGATGATCATCATAACTATGTGCAATTCTGTCAATTACCCAACAGTAATTTGTTTACCCACCGATGCTATGCTTATGAGAGAGATGCCTCTGGTGAACCTATGGCCCCGAGTCCATCCTCAATTCTTACTAAAGAATCCTACAATTACCTCATTGTTTTATTTTACTTGTTTTTACTTTTATTGTTTGCCTATCACTACCAAATTTAATTCTTGCAATTGGCAAGAATAAGGGGAGTGATGACCCCCTTGACTTTGTTGGGTGCAAGCATTTGTGTTGCATGTGTGCAGGTACCGTTCATGTTGTTTGCGTGTTGTCTCCTTCTGGTTCGATAACCTTGGTTCTTTACTGAGGGAAATACTATCTTCTAGTATATTGCTTCAACCTTCCTCTTTGGGGAAATCCAACAACTCCGTCACAATTAGCAAAAGAATTTCTAGCGCTGCTGTCGGGGGGGGGTTCACCAAACAAACCATGTGCCTTCGCACGAACTTATGAATTTTCTTATTTTTATCTTCTTTGTCTTTTGCCTTTTTATTTGCCTTCTTCTTTTTGTTTGCCAAAAAAGCTAAAAAGTTCAAAATACCAAAAATATGTGTGTTACTCTCTTTGCTTGTGGTGTTGTCATGGACACTAATCCCCCTCTTCTTCCACTCCTTGGGAGGGCTCTCGGAGTTTAAACTTCAAACAATTGAATGATGAATCTTTTGAAAGGAGCTTGGTATAGAATATTAGAGATGCATGAAAGAGCTACCCCTAAATGCCATATTAGAATTTGGCTCAAATGCTTTTATGTTGGTTTGTCCCTCCGTCATAGGCATATTCTGGACCTTGTATTTGAAGGAGATTTTATTTGGAATAATGTTTTTGACGCATTTTAAATGCTAAAGAACTTTCTAGGGAAAGCAGAAATAGAAACTATCAAACCTTCCATTCTAGTAAGCTATCAACAAACTAAATTGCTAAATGAAACTAATACTAGTATGGATGCAAATTTTAAAAGGTTGTACGATCTTACCAATAAGCTAAATTGCAACATTGTCTACATTATGTCATCTTGCTTAACGCGTTACACTACTTATCACGAATTTAATACTTTGAGATGCATGCTAGCTAGCGGTCTTGGGGTGGAGTAATAGTAGTACATGCAGTTGGATAAGAGTCTCTTGGCGCAGACATAATGCTTATGTATTAATTATGCCTTGGATGATCATCATAACTATGCGCAATTTTGTCAATTGTCTAACAGTAATTTGTTTACCCACCATGCTATGCTTATGAGAGAGATGCCTCCAGTGAACCTATGCCCCTAGGTCCATTCTCAATTATTACTAAAGAATCCTACAATTACCTCATTGTTTTATTTCTTACTTCCTTTTACTTCTATTGTTTGCCTATCACTACCTAATTTAATTCTTGCAACTGGCAAGAACAAGCGGAGTGACGACCCCCTTGCCTTTGTTGGGTGCAAGCATTTGCTTTGTGTGTGCAGGTATCGTTCACATTATTTTGTGGATACGAGGACTTTGCTAGAGTGACCTACTCCCAAGAAGCCTAGCTCTTCCACCGTAGGTCACTCCGGCCGCGGCGGCCACCATCCCTAGCCAGTCAGTCGCTGGTCACTCCGGCCACGACGTCCACCATCGTTTTGGCCGCCATGTCTCTATCTGATCTCCTTTTTGATCGGGGGCATGCCTTCGAAGATCGCATTCAATCCTCCCTAAATCTTCCGATCAACTTCACTGCGGAGCAAGGTCAAAGGGAATTCTTTCTGGTGGCAGAATTCACCAGATCAAAGATTAGGCTCACTGAGGAGTTGGTAGGTACTATCCTTCTTTCATGTTTTGGTGGTCGTGCTTTGCTTTTCAAAGTTTGCAAGCTGCGTGATCATCTCTACAAGTTCTCTGTTTCTTCGATCAATGTTGGATTTGTGATCTACAATGGAGGAAACATCTCTCTGCCAGAATTCAATCTTGGTTTTATTCTTTGGGGCTCCAATGGACCGAAGTTTCGTCCTCTTTCTGATCCGGATCAAGACAATGGTTGGACTTTAGTCTCAGGATCTAGAAATGGGAATTCTTTTGCAGATGCAGTTAGAACACCGAGATTTTTCCAGCAAGCATCAGTTCCTGTTCAACCCCAACGATCTTGCCCTGCTCAATCTTCGGTAGCAGTTACTACGGTCTTTGATCGTCTTCAATTTCCTGCAGTGGGCAATAATGAGGCAGCAAATCAGCAAATTCAAACTGGCCCAAGGGTTTCTGCTGGTTCTCGGTCAGCCCATTCTGGTGTCTCGGCCCAAACCAAGCTCTTTTGTGTCTGTTGCCCGCTCTCATGCCACAAGCGTTCGAGCTGCAAAAATAAAATTCGGTGTCATAATTGTAAAAGGTGGGGTCACATTTCCAGTGACTGTCGATCGGCCTTCCGCTCCCTCGCGTTGTCAAATCAATTGGCTGCCTCAGTATCTACTCCTGCCTCTGCTGCTCCCGTTAATGGTGTGATTCCGGGGCAACAATCGAGGCCTGCTTTAGAGCCACCCGGCAATCAAGCTCCTATCAGCCGCTCACCTACCAATCCGCCTGCCACAGAGTTGCTCCCTGCTCGTTCTCCGTCTCTGCCACCGCCGCCCCCGCTCACAGTCAGCAGGCTCTTGCAATATTCAGAGCAAGGAGGAGAGCTAGTTCCTCGCGCCATGGCCAACTTCCCGTTCGATCCGACCACTTTTCTTCCTATGCATCATTAGGCAGTCCAGGTGGAGGGAAGACCGGCGAGAGTCAGGGTTATCTCGAGCCCTGCTTTGCCGTGTCATGAGGATTGGTCAATCGCCACCATTGTGCCAATGCCCAATCAGCAGGTTCACTTCCTCAATGTTCGGCAGATCATCGGTGAGTTCATTACCCAAGTCAAGCACCTAGGGTTCCAAGAGATTTGCCAATGCCCTTTCGGTCAGGCCTATGTCAGATTGAATTCCCCTTTTGATCGTGATGCTCTGGTTTTGCAAAGCTCGCACATTCATGGAGATGTGCATATCATATTTCAAAGACACAACCAGGGTCTTAACTGGAGAAGCTTGGCTCTTGATAGAGATATCTGGGCTCTGTTAGTTGGTTTCCCTTTTGATAAACGAGAGATGCATGAGCTGGCTGATGCAGTTAGAAGTTTTGGTAAACTATTGCTCTAGGACAGGGACAGAAGTACTAGGGCTGCTCTCATGGTTAAGATTAGGGTTGAAAATTTAAGAGATGTTCCTGTTAGTATTGTGGTTGGAGAATCTGATGATCCAAATGCTGATTCCTGGTCTGTGCCAGTGGTTATTCTTCAACAGGAACTGCTGGGTGTTGGTCCTCCAGATGAAAACCCTGTACCTGTTGATGGAAATCCTCATCCACAGCCACCAAACAACTTCTTTCACCCAAACCAGCTTAATCACTTTGTTGGACCCATCCAACAGCACCAGGCTCAAGATGTTATGGGGGGTGACCCTCAAAATTTTCATCACCAGGCAATGCAGATTCAGGCAGCAGAGGAGGAGCTTGAAGATGAGGATGCCGATCTCCCTGGATGGGGGCATTGGGCAATGCCTGCTGATGATTATGATCTCATTGATCATGAGATTGAAGAGGGAGAGTTTATGGAGCTGGCTGATTTGTTTCAGCCTCTCGAAGAACAACAGTGATGTCTACTACACAACCTTCTTCTTGTAGACATTGTTGGGCCTGCAAGTGCACAGGTTTATAGGATAGTAGCAAATTTCCCTCAAGTGGATGACCTAAGGTTTATCAATCCGTGGGAGGCGTAGGATGAAGATGGTCTAAGAACGTTTCTGCGAATTAACAAAACTAATTTACTGGGTGCAAAAGTTTCTGATTTTCAGCAGGATCAACAGAACCATCACCGTAAGCCATCCTAAAGGTCTTACTTGGCACTTTATTGAAACAAAAGCTATAAAACATGATTACTACAGTAGAATAATCATGTGAACACACAAAAACAGTAAGGATAAATATTGGGTTGTCTCCAAACAAGCGCTTTTCTTTAATGCCTTTTCAGCTAGGCATGATGATGACAATGATGCTCACATAAAAGATAAGAATTGAAACATAACGGGAGCATCATGAAGCATATGGCTAGCACATTTAAGTCTAACCCACTTCCTATGCATAGGGATTTTGTGAGCAAACAACTTATGAGAACAATAATCAACTACCATAGGAAGGTAAAACAAGCATAACTTCAAGATTTTCAACACATAGAGAGGAAACTTGATATTATTGCAATATGTAAGAGCACATGTTCCTCACTCATAATAGTTTTCAGTAGCATCATGAATGAATTCAACAATATAACCAACACCTAAAGCATTCTTTTCATGATCTACTTGCATAGAAAATTTACTACTCTCCACATAAGTAAAATTCTTCTCATTCGGAATAGTGGAAGTATCATAAGAGACTTGAACACTAAATTTTTTTTCCACATTAAAAGAGTAATGTTCAGAAAAAGGGTAATCATAATCATGACAAGTTTTATAAATATAATCATCACTACTTTTTATAGCATAAGTTTCATCACAATAATCATCATAAGTAGCAACTTCATTCTCATCATAATCGATTGAAACCTCTCCCAAGATAGTGGAATCACTAAATAAAGTTGACACTCTTCCAAATCCACTTTTGTATTCATCACAATAAAATTCAACATCCTACAAAATAGTGGGATCACTACTTCCTAAAGTTGACACTCTTCCAAACCCACATTCATCAATATAATCATCATAGGTAAGAGGCATGCTATCATCATAACAACTTTGCATATCAAAACTGGGATGCTAAAAATATCATCTTCATTAAACATAGCATCCCCAAGCTTGGGACAAACATTAATTTCAGCAAATATATTCTCAAATATTTCATCCTCATCAAACATAGCTTCCCCAAGCTTGGGCCTTTTCATATCATAAGCATAATCACTCTCATCATTAATAGTATGGATAGCACCAATAGTATAGCAATTATCATCATCACAATGAGTAGTAGGAGCAATATCATTTGGGAGGGATACCTTTTTACCTTTGTTTCCCCTTATTTTCCTTTTCTTTTCACATTATGTGTGGGTTCAACCTTCCTCTTTGAGCTCCTTATTGACGAGATTGGTTGAATAGAAAGCTCCTCCTCGTTACCTGATTCATCATAAGAAATAATAGGAGGATATTGGGAAGTCTCTTCCCTTTCATTAGTATTCTCTTCATCTTCTATTTGCTTTCTTTTCTTTATGTAATTGGCAATATAAGGATTTTCAATGCAATTCACCGCACAATACATATAAATCTTCTCTAGATCAAAATCAAGAAATCTATCAAGATTAAATTTTGGAATACCCTCAGTTATACGTTTCATTTCTTCATACCCCAAAAGCAAATTAAGTTCATTATGATGTGCAAGGGTAATCAAGTTATCACAATTTTTGGACACGATTCGATCATGAAACAGTTTGCATTGGAGATTTAAATGACCACGTTCATTGCAAAGTTCACAAGGGGAACGAAAAATATTGAACCTTTCAGCACAATCATCAAGCCTTTCTTATAAACCTTTAGTTTTTAAATACTTATGCCTCTTGCAATAAATATCTTCTCTATTTGGTGTGTTCATGCAAACATGCACTCCACAAAAGTTGACATGCTCATAAGAGATATTTTCATCATGACTAGAGCAATCATCATTAATACTATGGATATTCAAGGAGTTTATACTAACAACATTGCAATCATGCTTATCATTCAAAGATTTAGTATCAAGCATTTTAATGCATTCTTCTTCTAGCACTTGAGCACAATTTTCCTTTCCATCAAACTCACCAAAGATATTAAAAAGACAAAGCGTATGAAACAAACTTAACTCCATTTTTTGTAGTTTTCTTTTATAAACTAAACTAGTGATAAAACAAGAAACAAAAAGATTCGATTGCAAGATCAAAAGATATACCTTCAAGCACTCACCTCCCCGGCAACGGCGCTAGAAAAGAGCTTGATGTCTACTACACAACCTTCTTCTTGTAGACGTTGTTGGGCCTGCAAGTGCACAGGTTTGTAGGACAGTAGCAAATTTCCCTCAAGTGGATGACCTAAGGCTTATCAATCCGTGGGAGGCATAGGTTGAAGATGGTCTCTCTCAAACAACCCTGCAACCAAATAACAAAGAGTCTCTTGTGTCCCCAACACACCCAATATAATGGTGAATTGTATAGGTGCACTAGTTCGGCGAAGAGATGGTGATACAAGTGCAATATAGATAGTAGATAAAGGTTTTTGTAATCTGAAATAATAAAAACAGAAAGGTAACTAATGATAAAAGTGAGCGTAAACGGTATTGCAATGATAGGAAACAAGGCCTAGGGTTCATACTTTCACTAGTGCAAGTTCTCTCAACAATAATAACATAGATAGATCATATAACAAGCCCTCAATATGCAACAAAGAGTCACTCCAAAGCCACTAATAGCGGAGAACAAACGTAGAGATTATGGTAGGGTACGAAACCACCTCAAAGTTATTCTTTTGGATCGATCTATTAAAGAGTTCATACTAGAATAACACCTTAAGACACAAATCAACCAAAACCCTAATGTCACCTAGATACTCCATTGTCACCTCAATTATCCGAGGCCATGATTATACAATATGTGTCACACAATCTCAAATTCATCCAACCAACACAAAGTACTTCAAAGAGTGCCCCAAAGTTTCTACCGGAGAGTCAAGAAAATGTGTGCCAACCCCTATGCATAGGTTCATGGGCGGAACCCGCAAGTTGGTCACCAAAACATACATAAAGTGGCACGTGATATCCCATTGTCACCACAGATAAACACGACAAGACATACATCAAGTGTTCTCAAATCAAAGACTCAATCCAATAAGATAACTTCAAGAGGGAAATTCAATTCATCACAAGAGAGTAGAGGGGGAGAAACATCATAAGATCCAACTATAATAGCAAAGCTCGCGATACATCAAGATCGTGCCATAGAGACAACACGAGAGAGAGAGAGAGATCAAACACATAGCTACTAGTACATACCCTCAGCCCTGAGGGTGAACTACTCCCTCCTCGTCATGGATAGCGCCGGGATGATGAAGATGGCCACCGATGATGGGTTCCCCCTCCGGCAGGGTGCCGGAATGGACTCCCAAGAGGTTTTTGGTGGCTACAGAGGCTTGCGGTGGCGGAACTCCCGATCTATCTTGATATTCGATGGTTTTAGGGTACGTAGGCTTATATAGGCGAAAGAAGTCGGTCGGGGGTCCTCGAGGGGCCCATGAGACAGGGGGCGCGCCCTCCTATCTCGTGGCTGCCTCGAGGATCTACTAACGTGAACTCCAAGTCTCCAGGATCATATTCTTCCAAAAAATCTCGCTGCCGAAGGTTTCATTCCATTTGGACTCCATTTGATATTCCTTTTCTTCGAAATACTAAAACAGGCAATAAAACAGCAATATGGGTTGGGCCTCCGGTTAATAGGTTAGTCCCAAAAGTAATATAAAAGTGTATAATAAAGCCCATAATCATTCAAAACAGATAATAAAATAGCATGAATGCTTCATAAATTATAGATACGTTGGAGATGTATCAAGCAGCAAGTGAATCTCCCTGATATGGACATGCAAAGTGATCTGACTCTTTCAGTGCGATCTAATGGGGTGGAGATTGATATGCAAGAGGCCATTGCTCAGCCTATCTTGGAGGGGAATGAGATTTTAAATATTTTGGGCCAGGCCCATGTGGATATCCCAGACCTCAACTTGGCCCTTGGGCCCATGCAGGTGGGGCAGCTAGAAATTATTCAGCCCCAGGATCAACCTGAACTTGCTCTGCCCATGATTGCTGCCCCTTTGGAATTCTTTCACAATATGCCACCTGTGGAACCATTTGTTAGTGCTGGTTTTGATTTAAATCAAGTTCTGCCTCAATCACCTTCCTTCAATCAAGCTCAGGTGACCACTTCTTTGGAGATTAACCAGGTGGAGGGCAACTTGTTCTTTGAAGAGGAGGATGGATCTTTTTTCAACCTGAATCTTGCTGAAGGAGAGGATCCAGTAATTCAATTAGCTTCTCCTGCTGAAATCATGGCAGCTCAAATCAAGGAAGATGACCAAAGCTCTTTTGTTGGTGAGGAAACTGAAATCCTGGATTGCTCTTCAGATTACTCTTCCAAACCTGACTCTGCAAGTAGGGTTGTTACATGCCCTTCCACCTTTAATTCTTCAGCACCACTAGGGTTTACTGTCAAAGGGAGATATTTACCTAATTACCCCCATGATGACTCTGTTGCGGATTCTAGCAGTCAGGTTGTGGCTTGTTTTTCTGCATGGGAGAAGCATTTCTCTATTGGTTGTGAAGGCCACACAGATGTTCAGGTACCTTATGACTGGGTGGATTTTATTTGTTGTGCACTTTTGACCCCTGATAAATTTGAGTGGGCCAAGGTGTTCTTGTTGTCTCCTATGTGGTCTATTATTTGTGAGGAGTTTCAGAAATCTCAGCATCTTGCTTTCTCCATTCCACCTACTTGTCCTGTAACAGTGGCCCCCTCTTGCTCTCAGTTGCAGGCTCCTAGTTTGGAGGAAATGCAAACTATCCCTGCTGCTGAGGAGGTCAGCTTCTGCAGTCCTGTTGCTGTCAAGGGCAAAAGAAAAGACAGGGTGCCTATAGTGGAATCTGAGGTAATAAGAAGTGAGAAACTGCAGCATTTAAATAAGGGATATAGAAAGAAAACCTGTCATGATAGTAGTTGTATGGCATGTTCTGCTAAACCTCTTGTCTGCAACTCAAAAATAATTAAGAATCTGAACTCTTTTTATTGCAAGGTGGATCCCAAGATCTGCTCTGAAGAAAACCTCTTGCAGAAGAAAGTCAAAAGAGGGGGGAAGCCACCAGCATGGAAAGATTGAAGTCTTTGATGGCAATGTTGGGAACCTTTGTAGTTGCCCTTCTTTTGGTCCTGAATAGCTCCTTTCTTTTAAGGCTCATGCTCCTAGAAATGCACCTGGACTTTGTTGTAATGAACTCTCTCTCTGTTCTCTTGACTTCTCAGAGAATCTTCAGATTGTGGGACTATAACTGGACTGGCTATATGTCCTATCTTGGTGGTTTCTGTTCAGCTTATGTTCTTGCATTGTGTCTGTTTGTTCTGCAATGAATAGATCCTGGAATATTTTGAACTGGAATGTGAGAGGTATAAACTCAAGTGACAAGTGGCTTGCTATATCTAATAAAATTGAGGAATCACAGTGCTCAGTTATTTGTCTGCAAGAAACCAAGAGAGAAACTTTTGATAGCTCATATTTGAGAAAAATTGCCCCGAAAAGAATAAATAAATTTGACTTTTCTCCTTCTATTGGGGCATCTGAGGGTTTGCTTGTGGCATGGAATGATGCTATGTTTTAAGGAGAATGCTTGTTTAAAAATGATTTCTTCATTTCAATTAGGTTTATTTCATTTCACACAGGGGATTCTTGGATCTTGACAAACATTTATGGTCCATGTGATGAGGAAGGGAGACAAATTTTCCTGGACTGGTTCAAAAACATACAGATGCCTATTGAAACTAATTGGATAATTACATGGGACTTTAATTAAATTAGATACCCTTCCAATAGAAATGATGGAGCTGGAAATATAAATAATATGATGGATTTCAATGTTGCAATCAGTCAATTAGCCTTGGTTGAAATTCCTTTGAAGGGGAGAAGTTTTACTTGGAGCAACATGCAACAAGCCCCTCTGCTGGCAAAAATTGATTGGGTATTCACCTCTAAGAATTGGTCCTCACATTATCCCAATACTCTGGCTCTTCCCTTGGCAAAGCCTATTTCTGATCACTTCCCCTTTGTTGTCCAAATTGGTACTAGTATTCCTAAAGCTAAAGTTTTTAGATTTGAGAATTTTTGGCTTCAACTTCCAGATTTTCAAGAAGTAGTAAAGTCCATTTGGCAACAGCCCATTCGGGCCAGTAATAGTGCAAAACTCATTACTGCAAAGTTTAAAAGGCTAAGGAAAGGTCTAAAAATTTGGAGTAAGAGCATTTCAAACCTGACTCTCAGCATTCAGGCCACCAATAGTGTTATCTTGATGTGGGATTACTTTGAGGAATTTAGAATGCTCTCAGATGTGGAGCAAAATGGTAGGGATATATTAAAAGAGCATCTCCTCAAGTTGTTGTCTTTTCACAGTATTTATTGGAGGCAAAGAGCAACAATTAGATGGGTGAAATTTGGAGATGAAAATTCAAAGTTCTTCCAGGCTAAGGCTACAATTAAATACAGACACAACTTCATCCAGACACTTATCAATGATTAGGGGGTTGAATTGAAAGAACATCATGCTAAGGCTGCAGTTCTTTGGGCAGCTTTCAAGGAAAGATTGGGTCAAACTTGTGAGATTTCAGATCCTCTAAATCTGATAAATGTTATTCACGAAATTGAAGGATTCGAGGATTTAGAAATTCCTTTCTCAAAACAGGAAATTGACTCTATGGTCAAAGATCTTCCTTCTGATAAGGCACCTGGACCTGATGGATTCAATGGTGACTTCATTAAAGCTTGTTGGAGCATCATTGTTGAAGATTTCTACAGGATGATTAATGATTTCTACCATGGAAGTATTTCCCTGCAGAGTATAAATGCTTCTTTCATCACTCTCATTCCTAAAAAGGAAAATTCTGTCATTGCTAATGACTTTAGACCAATTTCTCTTCTCAACTGCTCCATCAAGATTATAACCAAGTTGCTGGACAACAGACTTCAGACTGTTATTCTTAAAATGGTGCACATCAATCAATATGGATTTATTAAGAACAGAACCATTAATGACTGTCTTGGGTGGGCCTATGAGTACTTACATCAATGTCAGCAATCCAAGCAACCTATTGTGCTTCTCAAGCTAGATTTTGAAAAAGCTTTTGATCTTCTTAATCATCAAGCTATTCTTGCAATACTACAAGCTAGAGGTTTTGGAGATAGATGGATGAACTCGATCTCAATGCTCCTTTCCTCAGGCACTTCTTCAGTATTGCTCAATGGGGTACCAGGGAAATTTTTTCATTGCAATCAAGGGGTCAGACAAGGAGACCCTGTTTCCCCTTTGCTTTTTGTATTGGCAGCTAATCTCCTGCAATCCATTCTTAATGAAGCCATGCATAATCAGCTAATTCTTCCTCCTATAGTAAGCCAAGCTTGCCCTGACTTTCCTGTGATTCAATATGATGATGATATAATCCTAGTCCTGTCAGCTGATGTTAGACAAATTGAGCAAGTCAAGAATCTCATCTTACATTATTCTGCTTTCACTGGCCTGAGAGTTAATTATGAGAAATCCTTCATGGTGCCTCTGAATGTACCTGACTCACAAATCCACTCTTTGCTTCATGTTTTGGGTTGTCAGCAAGGTCATTTCCCTTTCACTTATTTGGGTCTTCCTCTTGGCACAACAAAACCAAAAATTGAAGATTTCAATCCAATGATGCAAAGAATTGAAAGAAGGCTTTCTGGCTGCTCCACTATGTTATCTTATGATGGAAGGCTTTTGCTTATCAAATCTGTATTTGCATCCCTGCCAATCTTCTTCATGAGTTCTCTAGCTCCCCCAGTTGGTGTCTTATAGCAAGTCACCAAATACTTGAGGATTTTCCTCTGGAGGAAGTTTGGCATGGAGGACAGAGGAACAACACTTATTGCTTGCTCCAAGATTTGTAGGCCAAAGAAGCAAGGGGGCCTTGGAATCCTAGATATCTCTCTGCACAATAAGGCACTTCTAATGAAAAACCTCTTTAAATTTCTCAATAAGGAGGATATACCATGGATTAATTTGATCTGGGAGAAATATTATCATTCTGAACCGCCAAAAGGAAAAGTTGAAGGCTCTTTCTGGTGGAAATCTCATATTGCCCTCCTTGAGAGATTCAAACAAATCAGCAGTTGCTCCATTGGGTCTGGGCAATCTATCCTCTGCTGGACAGATAGCTGGATGGAATAGAGTCTCCAAACTTTTCTCCCACATCTACACTCCTTTGCTCTTCATGAGGATCTATCGGTTCTAAGTTTCTTTCAGGAGGAAAATTGGATTGATCAGTTCCACTTACCTCTCTCTGTTGAAGCATTTGATGAGTTCAACCAGCTTCCCACTTTGGCTCCAACTTTACATCCACATGTTAATGATAAATGGAGCATCATTGGGGCTACTGGCAGACCTTTAGCAATTCATATTTATAATCTGCTTCTGGAAAAGTATGAGGAACATCCTTTTTTCAGCCTCATTTGGGATAGCTCCAGCAGGCTCAAGCACAAAATTTTCTTTTGGCTGGTAGCACACTGTAGAATCAACACCAGGGCTCTTCTCCTAAGAAAAGGCATGCACCTTGATGATATCTATTGCCCAAATTGTAATCAACAGGTAGAAGAGACTCCTATGCACCTATTGTTGGATTGCAGTTTTGCACAAAATTGCTGGAATTCTCTGATTCCAAATAGAAGTAGAGGCACATCAGTTTATGAGGACACCATCTTGGCCACTCAGCTCCTTCCAAAACAATTTGCTGTGGAAATCCTCATTTTGGGTTGTTGGAATATTTGGATTCAGAGGAACAATTTAGTGTTCAGAGCACTTCCACATTCGATTCAGTCTTGGAGATTCCACCTCAAAAAAGACTTAAAGCTCCTTCGACATAAGATCAAGCAAAAGTTTGCAACTCGATTTGCCCAGTGGATAGATCATAATATGTAAACATGGGTTTCATTCCTAGATCAGGCATTGGTTAGCTTCTAGCTTTATTTCTTCTTCGCTATGGGATTTGTAACATATTTGTACATTATTTACTTTAATTGATTTATCGTAGAACATTTTGTTCTACGGTGTTGGGTCAAAAAAACATTGTTTATATGTCATCTCCTTCTGGTTCGATAACATTGGTTCTTTACTGAGGAAAATAAAATAATATTTGCTACTATACTTCTTCACCCTTTCTCTTCGGGGAAATCCAACAACTCCATCACGAGTAGCATATACTTGCATGTGAAATTGCCCTTCCTTATGTCAAGCTTTCATGAGTTCTTTAAATGACTGGTCCTATGTTTGCTAAATTTCAATAGATTTTAGTTCGTAAGCTAAATGTGAATCCACTACTTCCCACAAGATCGACATATGAGATTGAATTGTAATGCTAGGATACATATTTAATTTTCAAAACGTATGAATTTCAAATGTATGATATTCAATCCATTAAATAATTTACTCTAAAGATATAAGTGAAGCACAAGAGTAAATAATAAATTACTCCAAAAGATATAAGTGAAGAATAAAGAGTAGTTAAGTAAATATGTAGCTATATATAAACTCTCTTCAAATCAAAAATTTAAGATTTAAGGACTGTATCAAACAGGAAAAAAAACAAAAAAATGGCGCTCCAAGAATAGCATTAGATCATGTGAACAAATAAAATCTTAGGCTCAACCGAGACTAATCGATAGTGGTTGATGAAGAATGGTGAGATGCCTAACAGGGCATCCCCAAACTTAGATGCTTGGGGCTTCTTGAAATATTTCCTTGGGGTGCCTTGGTTATTGCCAAACTTAAGCTCTTGTGTCTCCTTAATTCTTCTCATATAAGAGTCTCCCCTGAGTCTTAAAAACTTCATTCACACAAAACTTCACAGAACTCGTGAGATATGTTAGTACGAAATAGATTCAAAATCATAACATTCTCTAATGTAGAAAAAAATTATAATACATTGCATACTAAATGCCTACAGATATTTAACATCTCTATCCACTAATAGAAACAATAAACAAGCAAACATGAGCAAACAATGCAACTACAATAGTAATCTATCTAAACAGAACAGTCTATAAAGGTAAAATATATTAACGTACTTATGTAACTTCAAAATTTCCGAAAAATTACCAAGTGATAGAGAACTCATATATACTTATTGTGTGAACATTCAAGATTTTATCATGTTCTTACTATGCAGAAATATTTAGGACATAACAGAAAACTTTTTGTTTTCAAACAACAACTCATAAACTTGCAAACTGGACATGGTAAAGGCATATACTTGGAACTTTATTAGAAGAAAGATACAAAACATTATTACTACAGTAAAATTAATCATGCAAACACACACAAAATGAAAAGATAAATATTGTGTTGCCTCCCAACAAGCACTTTTCTTTAAAGCATTTTAGTTAGGCATGATGATTTTAATGATGCTCACATAAAAATAGGAATTGAAAGCTAAAAGAGAGCGTCATGAAACATATATAAAACACATTTAACCCTAACCCATTTCCTATGCATAGAAATCATATAACAAAACAATTTATTGAAACAAGAATCAACTAGCATAGGAAGGAAAAACAAGTGCAACTTTAAAAGTTTCAACATAAAGAGAGAAAACGTGATGTTGAAATAAATATGAGCATATCTTCCTCTCTCATAATAATTTTCAGTGACATCATGAACAAAATCAAAAAAATAACTATCACATAAAAGCATTCTTTTCATGACCCACATGCATAGAAATTTTATTACTCGTCACATAAGCAAATTTCTTCTCATTCATAATAGTATTCATAATAGTGGGAGTATCATATAAAATTTTAACATTATAAATTAATTCCACATTAAAAGAGTAACAAAGAATAGTGGGGTTCATACTTTCACTAGTGTCAACTCCCAACATCATGATAATCCCTCAAAGTGCAATAAAAAATCACTCCAAAATTCTATTATATCGGAGAAAGTAGGTTGAAATCGCTTAGGTAGCAAACCACCTGAAAGTTGTGTTTCCAAACAATCTACTGAACCACCCCCAAAGTGTCATGGATAGCCCTACAAATCGTACTACGACTATGCCATATGATACTATCGTTCAAACTTTATGCTGAGTACCCCAATGTCACCTAGTTATGAGACCCGATAACACGGCAAGTCGCTCGTAGGCCCTATCTTTTATGGTACACACAAAAACAGTGACAAACACGACGAACAATTCTCATAATAGCCGAGGTAGATGACGAAGTAGCAAATCGGTTCTTCTGATCAAGTGATGCAAGAAAACAAAGAATAACACTTACAAATAGAACCGAACAGATCGAACCGCCCGCATAGCAACAAATAAATCTCTTAAAGATCAGCAAAAAATGCAGGTATTTAGCATACCCAAACATAATAGTTTTCTGGTATTTTTCTCAACTTTATTTTGTCCCCTTTACACGACCGACTCCAGACCTTCATATAGTGCACGCAGGCACATACATACTCACGACTCCTCGGATGAAACAAATCCCATCTACTAGAAAAGGATAAAACGTTTCTCCTCCTATGATTGGGAGAGAGAAAAACAAACCTTCTAAAACTAACTCACATAATAACTAGTATTTGACCCGAAAACAAAGGAAACAACTGGTGCGATCTGATTGCCTTCAGATGTCAACATCTCCTTGATGGATGATTTCATAATTCTAGGAATAAAAATGAAATTTATATGCTTCTTACGTGACATTTTTTTAACACAGTATAGACGCAAGCGCTCATATACACGCGCATAGACTCATCCCTATAAACGCACACACGCACACCATACCCTTATGAGCACCTCCGGGAACGTTTCCTCCCATTGAATGTGCATCACCAAAAATCCTGAAATAAATCCAGGAATAAATGCGAGCACCATGACTTGAACCCTGGTGGACTGGGGATACCACAGTCCCTCTAACCATCCAACCACAGGTTGGTTCGCTGCTCCTTACGTGACCTGAACTGGTAAGGAACCAACCATGGTCCACCTGCTTGGCGTTCTAAATGTTGCCTTGATTTATTCAGGCTTAGGATATGATAATGGAATATGCATCCGTATTTTTCCAATAAAAAAATTCTTCTTCCTTGACCTTCTCCGTTGGTTCTGACAGCAAGTCCTGCTGAAATGGTGTAGGTTGGATCGTTATTTTATGTGAAATATTAGCCTTGGTGCCGATGGTCACATCATTCGCTCCCCCTTCAAAAGAAACCGTCCTCGGTTTTAGAACAGTCATTGCAACCTTCTTATTCAATGCAACATGTCCATCCACCTTGCTTGCGTTGTCAAATATTGGTCGTAGCACATGTCGCTTTCCAACATCCCAAAACGAATAAGTATTTGATCGGCCTTCATGTGTAGCACTGCGATCATACTGTCATGGTCTCCCCAACAATAAGTGGCATGCATCCATTGGTATGACATCACAGATCACCATATCAATATAGTCACCAACAGAAAATTTGATGCACACCTTATGAGTAACCTTCAACTTCCATGTATGATACATCCACTCGACACAATAAGGTTGCAGATGCTTCCATACAGGCAACCCCAGACAATCAACCAACCCTTTGCTTACTGCATTGGTGTAGCTTCCACCATCTATTATCAGCTTGCAATTAGTGTTATTGATCTTACACTCAGTTTGAAAAATATTCCATCGCTGCCCCTTATCCTCAATATGATCTTCTTGCACCCGTTGCACCATTAATGATGGGTATGCTTCTGCAGCTTCAATACTCCCGGTACTTTTTTTATCATCTTCAGATTTCTCACTAGATGTGTCATTATTTTTTTCTCCATCACTCGCAGACATGTATCCTTCTTCTGCGAGGAGCACTCTCCTCTCATTAGGACATCCAAACTTCTTGTGCCCCCCTGCCTCCACACTTAAAGCACTCAATATCGCTAGTATGAGAGTTAGAAGCACGAGATGATTCAACTTTGGATTGAGATACTTCCTTCGTAGTTTGTTTATAAACTGATTTCAAGCCACTATTACCACCACCTTCTCCTTGAAAATTACGTCGCACTGGGTTTGATGAATTATCATGACTGGCACAACGCTTTACTTGTTGCTCCGCTCGAATGGCATGGTGTAATAATCCTTGTAATCCATTATATTCTACCATATCGACACGATGATTTTAGACCATGCATGAATCGTGCCATTGTAGCCTCTTCTTGCTCCTCTACCCCTGTACGAGTCGACAATATTTCCATCTCCTTATAATACTCCTCAACACTAGAGTTACCTTGCCGAAGCTGCCGCAAGCGTGTGTACAAGGTCCTAGTGAAGTGCTCCAGAACAAAGCGTCTCTTCATGACACTCTTCATCTGATTCCAAGACTCCGGACGTCCTCCCGCGTGACATAGTTGGTTCCACCATATTAAAGCATACCCGTGAACTCAATAGATGCAACACAAACCTTTTTCTCCTCGGTGTATCATTGTCCATCAAAAATCTGAACCACGCGCATCTCCCACTCCAAATAATCATTCGGGTTGTCTTTTCCACTAAATGGCAGTATGGAAATTTTTATTCTACCAATACCATCATCCTCATAGCCGTGGTGCGCACGTTCATGTCCTCCCACGTGGCGTACACCACCTCCATGATGATTATAAGGACGTCGTATAGGCTCATAATAGCTACCAGCCCCCTCAGACGGATGATCTTGATGCTCACCATGGTTTCGAACATGTTCAGGTACCCGATGTCCAAGTAATTGCTGATGACGTTGCGATGCCGCAGACCCATCACTAGGCGGTGATCCTGGTCTGAACGACCTCGGTCAGATCAACTGTCTTTTTTCCAAGAATTTCCTCAATCTTTTTGATGTTCCTCCCCCTCTCGATTCAGCACATAGTCACGAGTTGCTTCCAATCCTAGAACGATAGTCGGCGCAACACTTACATCATAGACGGGCAAGGGCACCTCGTCCTCTACATCTCCTTCTTGCGCATCATGCACACTTGAATTTGATTTCTGTAGATTCACCATTGCAGCAACTCAAGTAGATCAACTCAAGAACCAGAGAGAGAAAATTGTACCGTGATCAACCTTGCTTTCAATACCACCTGATGAGGTTCGTATGCCCAATCTTTCATGGTACACACAAAAACAGTGACAAACACCACGAACAATTCTCGTAATAGCCGACGTAGATGATGAAGTAACAGATTGATTCTTCGGATCAAGCGATGCAAGAAAACCAAATAATAACACTTATGAACGGAATCGAACAGATCAAACCGCGCGCATAATCGCAACTAAATCTCTCAAAGATCAGCAAGAAAACGCAGGTATTTGGTGTACCCAAACATGGTACTTTTATGGTATTTTTCTCAACTCTATTCTGTCCCCTTTACACGACCGACTCCAGACCTTCATATAGTGCACACAGGCACGTACATACTCAAGACTCCTTGGATGACACGAATCCATCTACTAGAAAAAGATAAAACGTTTCTCCTCCTATGATTGGGCGAGAGAAGAACAAACCTTCTAAAAGTAACTCACGTAACAACTAGTATTTGACCTGAAAACAAAGGAAAGAACTGGTGCGATCTAATTGCCTTTAGATCTTGACATGCATCATGTGATCTCAGATTCAAAATATTCAATCCAACATAAAAAAAAACTTCAAAGAGCAAGACTCAATTCACCACAGAAAGGATATACGGAGATGAACATCATAAGATCCAACTTCATTAATAAAGCTCATGATACAATCAAAATCGAATCCATCAAAAACATGAGAGAGAGATCGAACACATAGCTAATAGAACATACCATCAGCCCCAAGGATGAACTACTCGCATGTCACCATGGAGGCAGCAAGGTTGATGAAGCGGCCTCCGTGGATCAGTACGCCCTTCGGCAGAGTGTCGGAAAAGGCCTCCAGATGGAATCGTCGCTAAACAGGAACTTGCAATGGTGGAATAATTATTCTAAGGGTACGTCGGAGGGTTCGTATTTATATGAAATTGTAGCGTTGAAATCACATCAAAGGGTGCCGGAGGGCCCACAAGCCCAGGGGCGGCCACCCCCCCCCCCCCCCCCCCCCCAGATCGCACCACCTGTCCTTGTGGGGCCCTCGGGCCTCTTCTCGTTGACTCCAGAAGCTTCTAGTGGTCCATTCGGCCCATAAAAATCGTGTTAAATTGGCATTCAATTTGACCTCCACAAGTATTCCGCGAAAATAAAACCAAGAAAAAATAGGAACTAGCACTAGTCACTAAATTGATAAGTTAGTCCAGAAAAATAATGTAAGTGTACCTAAACCATATATAAATGATGTAAGTATAGCATGAATACTGCATAAATTATACATACGTTGGAGACGTATCAGTCACGGACCGAGTAAAATTTGTGAAACAAAGAACTTTCAGATTCTAATTTGAAGCGGACACGAAGTTCAATATCATTACCTGCAATTGCAAGGAGGCCATCCAACCCTAGCCAAATAATTTGGCCCCGACTCGACTCCCTCCTCTCCAGATAGGTAACATGGCAACCTAACACCTACTGCCACAACACCTTCAACACCACTCTCTGCCGACACTCTCATCTGGATTCTCTCATCCAGTCACCCATGCGACATCACCTTGGGACTACTCGTCAACTCAAGATCTTCACTTCTAGCGACTAATGCCACGCCTTCAACTTCGGCAACTAGTCTTCGCCGACGGCCGAGAAGCTCCTTCGACCTCCTCTCCCTCCTTGAGCCGCTCCATGGTCCTCGACCAGCTGAAGCAAAACCTATGTCGAGCGAGAGTGAACATGGTGAGAGTGATCAAACTTCAAACTTGAACGAGGAGTGTGGAATTGAGATTGAGAGTGTTGAATCAAGGAATTGTGTAGCATGAAGGGTTCCCAAATAGGCTCTAAGTATGGGGAAATGATTCACGATCAAGTGATCAACAAACTAATTCATCTCTGGATCGGTAGGGCGAATCGTTCCATCAGTTTGCTCTTAATCACAAAAGCCTCTCATGTCAGCCTTCCAAAGCTCACAAGTTGGTGTCCAAAGGATGTGGATGGATAGGGGATTACCACATCCGGTAATGGCGGGGCATTGGTGAGCTGTGATCATGGCCAAGTCAAGATGGCGGAGGGTAGGATGTCTCAAATGTTGATGGTAAGAAGTTAGCAAGTATCCACGTAGCTACCCCCCCCCCCCCCCCCCCCCCCTCGGCCTCATGTCTCCCCCCTCCCCTCCCCGCGGGTGACCCAGATGCACAACCCTAGCCACCGACCCCTCGATCCCCTCTCCCTACCCTTCCCGCCACCACCGCCGGCCAAAGCCCGCGCGGTCCCGGTGGCGGCGGGATCTGCTTCGCCTTCTCCTAGAGTGGGGGTCATGGGAGTCTCCTCCTTTGATCTGACGGTTTTGCTCGGAGGCCGACGCACCGTGGATGGTGAGGCTCGGGCAGGTGGTGGAGCGAGGCGAGGCGGCTCGCTAGCCGGGCGTGACACATCACGATGGTGTGTGCTGGCTGCTTGCGGTGCAGCGCACCTCATCTGGCGGTGTTCGAGCAGATCCAGGCTGGCCGGAAGTGAGGGAGGCGATTGGAGCATGGTAGGGGCATGGTGGAGCGGCGGGTCTGGCGGGGACCGGCAGCAGTGCGGTGGCGCGCTGGTGGAGGCGGAGCTGACTAGAGGCAGCAGCGTGAGCCCACTGTCAGGCGGGTAACGGCGCCGAGATGGTTCGGGCAGATTGAAGTTTTGGCGAGCAGCTAGGGACTGGTTACCCCTGTGCAGTGTGGCAAGCAACGATGCCTCCTCGTAGTGCCAGCTTGGGAGTGGTGAGGCAGGTCTAACCATCACAAGGCCGTCCCTTGGAGTGGGCGACGACCGTCGCACGTGGTTCTGGACCCTGCCGGAGGAATGGGGTGACTGTGGTTCTCCATCTAGGATGGGAGTTGGAGTTGGTGGTGTGGCCGAGTTTTCCCCTTGTCGTGCGTGCGGTCAATCGCCGGCCCTCGGCTTTGCGGCTACGTCAATAAGGTGCTGCAGTGGCGGCGGTTTGTGGATAGTTAGACGGTTTTGCCAAGTCCGTGGAGGTGTGGGGATGGGCGGGCGTGCGGATGAAAATCTTGCTTTGCTTTTGCTGGGTCGGCGGCAGCTGTCATTCTCCTCCTTGGAGGTGTCGCTGAGGCGTGTTTGTCATTTCCCTCGCTCTATTGGAGTTGGTGATTGTCTGCGGGCGAAAAACTTGATTCGGAGTTGGACCGGCATGATAGCGGCGTCCTCGACGTCGTTCCTCTGTTGGGAACATGGTTCTGGACCCTGCCTAGATATTGTCCTTCGGTGTTGCGCACGGTCCTTTCTTGATCCTCGGCGACGTTGTGTACGCCCATCACCGGTGTGTCCAATACGGTGTCTTCCTCGGATCGGATCGAGTCCTGCCATCTCTTACCTCTTTCTCTTAGGCATTTAAAGTGGGTGGTGCATCAGGAGAAGCCTTATGGAAGGGTGGTCTTCAGAGGCATCCGGTGTCGATCGTGACACGGTGTTGTGTATCAGCTTAGGATAAGTGCTTTTGTTTGTAGCTGCTTTGCGATGGCAACTATATTTGGTCTTACCGGGGTGTGGTGTGTGTACTACGTTCGTTGTTTGCAACAAGCGGTAGCTTCTTGTAATTGACATTATGTCTTCTATAAAGTTATGGTACATCTAAGCATACTCGCGAGAAAAAAAGAAGTTAGCAAGTTTGAGATTTCATTTGTTGCATACATGTTGTATTGCAATAGCTTGTGTCATCCCCTCTATTCCTAAATATCTCTTTTTAGAGAAATACAGACAACATATAAATATAAGTCTTTATAGAGATTTAAGATTACTCCTTCTATCTAGCAAATCCAGCAAAAGTGTACATATAAGAATTTTAAAACAAATTATGAGTAAAGTAAAAAATACACGGGAAAGATGCAAGCCACCATCTCTCACCTTTTTAATTTGCCAACCCTAATAAGCTAACAACTTATTTGGTTGGGGATATTAAAGGTAGATGTAGAGAATGATTTGGCGCATCGATAATTGATTGATCGTGCACTAGGCACATATATATAAGTACAAGGGATGCGACCGATATCTTGTCTCCTAAGATACACGTACATACAGAGGGAGACAGACACAACGGGTACTGCATACAAAACCCAGACCTACGTACATGTACACATGTTCAACCCCCCCCCCCCCCCCGCAGTCGAAGCGTCGCCGGTGACGCAAAGACTTGACCGAAAGCCCTCGAAGGTCGAGGTGGGTAGTCCCTTCGTCATCACATCGGTGAACTGCTGATCGGTGGGCACATGTAGAACACGAACACGACCAAGTGCGACGTGCTCCCGGACAAAGTGGATGTCGAGCTCAATGTGCTTCATCCGTCGGTGATGGACAGGGTTGGCAGCAAGGTACACCATGGAGACGTTATCACAGTAGACGAGCGTCGCCTTGGTGACCTCACATAGCAACTCCTGAAGTAGCTGTCGTAGCCAAGAGCACTCCGCGACGGCATTGGCCATAGCCTGATACTCAGCCTCGGCGCTCGATCGTGAGACTGTGGGTTGTCGTTTAGACGACCACAAAATCAGAGAGGGCCCGAGGTAGATGCAGTAGCCGGAAGTGGAGCGTCGAGTGTCGGGACACCCAACCCAGTCGGCGTCGGAGTAGGCGACAAGGCTGGTGTCAGGTGATGCCGTCAGGGTGAGACCCATGGCTGTGGTGCCATGTATGTACCGAAGTATACGTTTCACGAGAGCCCAATGGGTGCCACGAGGAGCATGCATGTGAAGGCACACCTGCTGGACAGCGTACTGAATGTCCGGACGCGTCAGTGTGAGGTACTGAAGCACATAGACGATGGAGCAGTAGAAGGGAGCACCGAATGTCGGAGAGCCCTCGACGGCGGACACCTTAGCCTTCATGTCGACAGGCGTGGAAGCAGGCTTGCAGTTAAGCATGCCTGCTCGCTCCAGAAGCTCGTAGGCGTACTTCTGCTGGTGCAGAAAGAAGCCAATGGCCCGGCGCACGACCTCGATGCTGAGGAAGTAGTGGAGAGCCCCCAAGTCCTTGAGGGCGAACTCGGTGCCGAGGCGAGCTGTGATCTGCTGAAGGAGCGCTGGCGAGGATGCAGTCAGGATGATGTCATCGACGTACAATAGGAGGTATGCGGTGGCGGGGCCCTGGTGATAGACAAACAGGAAGGCATCGGATCGTGTGGACCGGAACCCCTGCTGCTGAAGGAAGGCCGCGATCCGCTGGTACCAGGCCCGAGGTGCCTGCTTCAACCCGTAGAGAGAACGGGAGAGCAAGCACACGTGGTCCGGATAGTCGGTGTCGACGAAACCAGTAGGCTGCTGACAGAACACCTGCTCGTCGAGATGGCCATGCAAGAAAGCATTAGACACATCGAGCTGGTGGACTGGCTAGGCGCGAGAAACAGCAAGCTGGAGAACAGCGTGAATCATGCCCGGTTTGACAACCGGGGCGAAGGTGTCGGTGAAGTCCATGCCGGCATGCTGGCGGAAGCCGCACACCATCCAGCGTGCCTTGTAGCGCTCGAGAGAACCGTTGGGGCGAGTCTTGTGGCGGAAGACCCACTTGCCAGTGATGACATTGGCACGGGAAGGCCGCGGAACAAGCTGCCACATGCAGTTATGCTGTATGGCATCGAACTCCTCACGCATCACAGATAGCCAGTTCGGATCCCGAAGGGCCATGCAAGCGAAGGTGGGGAGCGGGGACGGCGCCGAGGTAGATGTCGCGCACGCATACACATCCGACGGGTGGCGCGTGCTCGGACATAGTGTCCCAGTCCGAGCCCGAGTGACCACACCGGTGAGAGGTGCGGCTGAGGCAGGGGCCGCCGGCGCGGGGAGCGCGGGCAGGGCCGACTCTGGGGCGCGACTGGGCGGTCCGCCAGAGGTGGAGGCAGGGGCGAACCGCGCCACGGGAGACTCTGAAGGTGACGGTACCTGCTGAAACGGGAACACGAGCTCATCAAAGTACACATGCCGCGAAGTGAAAACGCGGTGGGATACTGGATCATAGCACCGGTAACCTTTGGTGTTGGGAGGATAACCAAGAAAAATGCAAGGAAGCGACTAGGGAGCGAGTTTGTGAGGGGCGGTGGACGCGGTGCTAGGATAATAGAGACACCCGAAAATGCGAAGACCATCATAAGATGGAGCCGTACCGAAGAGGAGCTGGTGAGGGGTGTAGTTCCATCGGGAATGACAGGGGCGAATGTTAATAAGGAGGCTGGCGGTCGCGAGCGCGTCCGGCCAGAACCGAGGGGGCACGTAGGAGTGGAAGAGCAACGTGCGGACACAGTCATTAAGAGTGTGAAGGATGCGCTCGGCGCGACCATTCTGCTGAGACGTGTAGGGGCAGGTGAGACGAAAGATGGTGCCGTGTGACGCAAGTAAATTGCGGACGGCGACGTTGTCAAACTCCTTGCCGTTGTCAGTTTGCAAGGTGAGAATAGGACGACCGAACTGTGTGGTGACATATGAATAAAAGGTTGTGGGTGTGGTAAGAGCGTCGGACTTGCGACGGAGAGGGAATGTCTGCACATAATGAGAAAATTCATCCAATATCACCAGATAGTATAAAAAGCCCGTGTTGCTAGCAACCGAGGACGTCCAAACATCAGTATGCAATAACTGAAACGGAAAGGTGGAAATGTTTGTAGACTCACTAAAGGGAAGACGAACGTGCTTGCCAAGATGGCAAGCCTCACAAGTGTGATCGTCAACCTTATTACATGAGAAAGAAAAACTCTGAAGAATCTGATGCATAACAGTGGAGTTGGGATGACCGAGACGGGCATGCCAAAGATCGACACTGGCGGCGAAGGCGACGGGACGATGGGTGGTGGTGGCACCGGAGGGATGCACTGGGTAAAGCTCGTCTGGGCTGTCACATCGGTGGAGTACCATCCGTGTACGGCCGTCCTTCACAGAAAAACCGATATCATCAAATTCAACAGTGATAGGATTCTCACGAGCAAGGCGACGAACAGAAACGAGATTAGTGACTAAGTCAGGAGACACAAGAACATTAGACATATGCACAGGAGTAGAAGTAGAAGGAAAAGACATATGACCGACATGTGTAATGGTAGGAAGAAACCGTTACCAACGGTGATACGGGTGGGAGTATGAACGGGAGTGGCAGTCGTGAGGTTACCGGGATGAGCAGTCATGTGAGCAGTGGCACCCGAGTCCATGTACCAGTCACCACCGCCACCATAGGAGCTCGGTGACGGGGCGGAGTGCAGTGCAACGAGCAGGGCCGGGTCCCATGGCGGCGGCACCTGAGGAGGGTAGAAACCTCTGTAGGCCGGCGCGGGAGCGGCACCGAAGGCCGAAGCGGCGGCGGCGCCGAAGGCGGGCGCGGACCCATAGGCCGGCGCAGCTGCAGCGTCGTAGGCCGGCGCGGACCCGTAGGTGGGAGCACGCAGGGGGGGCGGCACCGTAGCCGCTGTAGGGAGCGGCGTTCTGCATGGCGAAGAGGGCTTGGTGGCCCGCCGGGCGAGGCCCAAGGATGCCCGGAGCCGGAGCCGAGGGACCGACATTGAGTACGCTTAGACGACGTCGGTCCACGGGTTGGTGTCGTACGTCCATGGAGGAGTCGCCTGCTGCTGCTGATGAGCCCCCTCCCCCCCGGCCCTGTTGCTGCTTGCGGCCGCCCTCGCGGCGATTGCCGCGGCGGCTGCTAGCGCGGCGCAGGTGGGGCGGCCGGTGGAGGGGCGCCAAGTGAGGTGCCAGCGGCGAGGGCGTGATGCTACACGCGCTTCTTGACCCCCTTCATCCGGCGCTCCTCCAACCGCAAGTACGCCACGAACTTGGGGAAGGAGGGCTCCAGCATCAAGGTGAGGTTGGAGGCGGCGTTGCCGAAGTTCTCGTTGAGGCCGGCGGTGAGATTGCTGAGGAGGAGGTCATCATCCACCTTGGCTCCAATGTTAGGGAGCTCATCTGCCAACGTCTTCAGGCGGCGGCAGTAGTCATCAATGGATTGTTCATCCTGATGACAGTCCAAAAATTCCTGCTGCAAAAAAACGCGGCGCTGAAGCTTGTTGTCGGTGAAGAGGCCGTTCAGCTTGACCCACATGGCGCGGGCGTCGTCGCCGGGCTCACGACCGTGTGGAACAAGTACTTGGAGATGGTGGTGAAGAACCACCGGATGATCGTGGCGTCGATCGCGATCCACTCGACGTCGTCCACCATGGCGCGGGAGTCCACGGTGCCATCCACATGATCCACGAGATTGTTCCCGCGGAAGAGCGGCGAGAAGTACGTCTTACGTCTTCCACACGAAGTACATGGAGTTGGAGGCGTCGAGAACCACGAGGATGTGTGCATGGACGTTGATGTCGCGGATCTCAGCAGGGTCGATGGCGAAGGGGTTGGAGTAGGTGGAGGCGTTGGACGACATGGCTGCGAGGTCGTGGGGAGGGAGGCGACGCGGCTTTGGGGAGAAGCGGCGCTGCGGTAGAAGGCAGGCGGCACGGCGGGAGGGCGGTGCGGCATGGAGGGGAGGGTGTGCAGGAAGGAGAAGGCGCGCGGGGGAGGAGGGGCGATGGCGGCGACTAGGGTTAGCGGAAGCGGGAGGATCGACTTGCGATAGATACCATGTAGAGAATGATTTGATCGTGCACTAGGCACATATATATAGGTACAAAGGGTGAGACTGATATTTTGTCTCCTAAAATACACGTACATACACAAAGAGACAGATACTGTTGAGAGAAAAGTGAATTCTCTATCTCTTTCATTAGATGATTGTAAGCATTTATACAAGAAGAAGGGATGTGATGAAGAGGCATCCATTCATGAGATGGCAGTTACAAGAGGAGATTTACCCCATAATTAACACACGTTAATTAAACTGATACGACATATAAAATCCAGACCTATGTACATGTACACAGGTTCAACAGCAGAGAATAGAAATTTAAGGGGTATGTGATATATTTGTTATCTCTTCCCAGCCATCATCTGTTAATTCACGTGGGAAA
Source organism: Triticum aestivum (assembly GCF_018294505.1). Lineage (NCBI taxonomy): Eukaryota > Viridiplantae > Streptophyta > Magnoliopsida > Poales > Poaceae > Triticum > Triticum aestivum. The sequence goes on from NC_057813.1 coordinate 388,587,918, forward strand.
TTATTTTCTTTCCGCATTCTAGTCAAACACGTTGTAAGTCCACGTAAAAATTAAAAAATGAAATAGACCATATGTAGCCAAACACATCGTAAGTACATGCAGAAATTAAAAAAACAATATGTAGAATATTATTGGTCTTGATTACCATGTGATGAGATAAAAAAGTTATACCTGAAAGTATATTTAAAATATAAAAATACACTCTTTTGTAGACAAATATAGAAATGCACTCTTTTGTGAATAAATTTTGAAGGCAAATGTAGAGCGTATCATGTTGCTCCGATGTAGCTCATCTGAAATGTTGCATGCGCAGGACACCCAAAATGACCTACTTGCAGCATCCAAAGCAATAACTGTATCCACGTAAACGCATTCAGTGCCGTGCGGGATCTAAATCCTAATCCTAAACAATCAAAAGCAGGACTTGTAGCATCCCAAGCAGGATGTATCCATGCCAACACATTATCCGGGATCAAAATCATAATCCTAAACCATCAAGAAGCAGGTGGCATCACCCAGCAAATCAAACTCCACACGCAGCAGTAATCAACATATAAGAGCATCCAGACAATAATGCTGATGCCAGCAAAAGCATAAAATACTTGATGGCCGAATATTAGCAGCAAATAAAGCTCCAAAACAGAGTTCATACGGTTCGGTAGATCGGTCATGATAGCAGAACTCCTGGTACAACTAAAAGCAACGATAACAGGCCTACTAAAGTGCAGGTTTCTGGAATAAACGAGTTGACAGATGAGATGAATGGCGCCGCCATGCCAAGCAAGTACATCCGCAGTCAGCCGCAGCCAAAGACACACATAGCAAGCTACAGCACGCCATCACCACCGCCATCAGCCTACTTGGATCGCTGCCTCATCTTTCGGCGCTTCCTCTTCAGCCTCCTCATGCGCTTCTTCTTCCACTGAAAGAGATAAACCAAGTTATAAAGGATACATCATAACATAAATTATTCAATAGAGAACCGGCAGACATATAAGCACTTTAAGCTACCAGCAAACTACTGGATAGATACAAGAACAAAAGGGTGCCTTCCAGGCATGCTGTTTGGAAAAAGTTAATGAACTAATGCCATTAACCTCAGTGGTAAATGGAAGTCAGACGCAACAAAAAGCAAGGCAACAAATCAATCAGCTGCCCCATTCTGAGACAGGTTGTGAACAGTTTAACTGAAATGCGCTGAAAAACTGCATCTGCTACAATATGGCAATTCAACATTCGAGCTTGTCAATTATCTACTCCCTCCGTTCCTAAATATAAGTCTGTAGAGATTTCACTATGGACAACATAGTGATGTATATAGATGCATTTTAGAGTATAGCTTAACTCATTTTGCTCTGTATGTAGTCCATAGTGAAATCTCTACAAATACTTATATTTAGGAACGGAGGGAGTAATACCGTTCATCTACTTGGATGCTGGCAATTATGTTCAATATCACTTGCTAAGGCCAAAAGGAATGTTCAATAGCAAGCAGCAAGCAGATTGTCTGCAACATACAAAACTTAACGAGTCTACAACACACATTAAACATGTGGTACTACAGCCAGATAAGCCAATTCATCTTACCACTTAAATCATCATAACCACAGAAGAAATTCGCAGGTTTTGAACCAACATGACGACCACAAAGGACCAACCACCAACGTACATAATCGAACACCAACAGAGTACTTCAGTAAATTGTTAATTCACATCCCGAGGGCTCATATCAAGTGTATTCGACCTTCACCGTGGCAGGGAAACCCAAACGAGACAGACGACCCACGCACGCGCGCGCAAGCACGACGAGCAACGCGAGCACGGTACGTGAGAACCGGAACGCCGAGATACCTAAGCCCACACGATACATCGATCGATCTAAGGTCACACGAGACAAAACATGCCCCGCCATCGCCACCGCCGCCGCCGCAGGCGTCGTCGGGCGGCACCTCGCGTTCCATCCCGTACCGGCTAGAGTCGCTCGCCCCGTCGCAGCCGGAGCAGCAACGGGGGGCACGAGCGCGAGACGGCGAGATCTGCCGGCTCGCTAGGGTTTCCCAGGAATTCGAGCCACACGAGCCTCTCTCTTTCTAATCATAGCCCCCGCTCGGCAAAGAACGAAAGCAACAAACGAACGAAGGAACAAAACTATGGCGGTCGTCGCATGGATCTACGGGCCGAACAGGATAGGTGTCCAGGGACTAGAGCGTGTGGATTGGGAGGCTACCTTGGCCCTCATGGTCGGTCGCCTGCTCGCGTGATCTCCTTCTCGCGCCTGCTGCTTCTCCTCCTCCTCCTGCGGCGGCGGCGGTCTTGTGGTAGGGAGTGGGGGGTAGTGGGAGAAAGGGGGGCGCACTGGGGGGTTACAAGAAGCGAAACCCTAGGAAGGTAGCTTCGAGAATATGGGTCTGGGCTTGTTAGCCGCTCGAAGGCCCACAGGCTATGGGCGTATTGGGCTGAAGGCATTCGAGGTAACTCTGCTTTCCTTTCCCTTTAGCCGCCCCCTCTCTTGCGTGTCAGCTGGTTGTTCGAAAAAAAAAAAGCTGGGTCTTCGCATGCATAATAGCTTATTTTTTAGGGACGCATTGAGGTAGCCTCAATCACCATTGAGGTGGGTGGCTATTCCTTAAATTCACTATATATCACTTCCTCCGTCTCATAATATAAAAAACTGTTTTTGACACTAGAGTTTAGTATCGAAAACGATCTTATATTATGCGACGGAAGAAGTACCTAAGAGCGTAAGTCCATCGGAAGAAGGGCTCAGGATCTTGTCCAGAAGGCTCATAAGAAGGTATAGATGATTCAGAAAACGCTTGTTAACCATGCAGAGTAGACATTCGTCTTATTAATAAAAGTCAGGGTTAAAGGGTTATGCGGAGGCACTTATCCAATGGATTAGTAGGTCTTTGGTTCAGGGATTTGTAACATAACCTGATAACGGTGGGCCTAATTACGTTAGTTTTTGTTTGGTTGAGCTTAGCCAAAATCAAATCCTGTGTAATCGAATAATGTCCCTGGCCAAATCTGACTACGCCCATCTCCCTCAGTAAAACGCTTCCTTTCTCAACCAGATTCATCGTTGCTGATCTATCTCTCCTTCAGTTTGGTTGAGCACGACTAAGAACCACGTTACCTCGTCGACGATGATGGAACCCGCGCTGGTCAGGACATCGTCCAACACAGACACCCCCTCGCTCCCTCTCTCTAGTTGCTACTACAACTGCGAAGGCACCAGCGGGCATGGTTGAGCTCCGATCCATGTCGGAAGAAGAGATGGAGTCAGATAGGTCCATGAGTGGATAAGAGTTACCGCTATGCCGTGTACCGTTGGTGAGCACGACCTTCCGCGCCATGCTCGGCCTGATAACCCCAAAGATGTAGGCCGGCACCTTGAGCAGAGTCTCCATCTCTAGCTCGATGTTGCTTCCATCCATCGGGACCATCATCGCCGGCATGGGCGCCTACTATTGCTGCTCGTGCATCTTGATGTGATACTCTGGGGTGCTCCAGCCTATGAAGCTCCCAACTCTCTTCTTTCCAAAATCTATGATTCGCCGCATTCAGCTGCCAAGATTCATTCGCTACATGCGGCCGCCAAGCTAACCCACCTGATTCCATTACCTGCGATGAAACAAACATGTCTCCATTTCCCCCATTCCCTTTGCGTTAACAGCGTAATTTGATATCGATTAGGTTTACGCTAACAGTGCCAAACCAAAACACCTCATGTATTCCCCACAAAGCAGAAATATTTTGTCGTTCCGAAAAAACAGAAAAAATAATTCCATGGGGAAGTGCACGAATAAAATTCAGGAAATGATTTCGATCACCCGGCTGATCTAGCATGGGGGTCCGCCGCCGCTAGCACGTGACGCGTGTCCCATGCGGGGCCCACCCATCCTTAACCCAGCAAAACACCATTCACATGTTCTCCACCACCGAGTCATCTTCTTCCTTATAAACCCCCTTCGATTCTTGCAGAACGAAGCCTTACTCCCGCGATCTCTTATCGGTGTTCTTGTGCGTTGTTGTGAGATCGGGCGCTAATTTGGGTTGCGTATTTGTCGTGGAAGCAGGGGAAATATGGACAACGATGGTTGGCGCCTCGGTGGCCAACAGCGAGGAAGCACGACGGGGTTCGCGGTCACTGCCGCGCTCGACGGAGTGGCACGGCACACAACTAACTACACCACCAAACGGAGCAAACTACGAAGGTGGGGTCCCCCGCCGTCCAACACCGCCAGTGTCCCGAAGGAGCAACGACGTCCATGGTAGCCGCCTCCTTGAGCTCAGCCACAACAATCGCGCTGCCACGAAAACAGTTCTTGCAACATGATTTTTGTTACAAAAAGTTCCGCAACATGGTCATTGTTGCAAAAAATATATATATGCAGTCATTTTGCAACAAGATCATTGTTGCAAAAAAATGGCAACATGATTTGTGGCGAAAAAAACTTCGAGTCACTTATGCAACATGATCTCTATTGAAAAAAATGGAACATAACCTCTGATGCAACACAATCTATATTGCAAATGTCTCTGTAAGAGTTAAATACAGTACAGGTGCCCTAGCTTGTCTGGCGCGGTAAGTTTGGTGCCTAAACTTGAAAAATACATAAAATTGATGATGTAAGTTGTGTAGACGTTCAAATACGGTGCCTCTGACGTTGTATCAAGTGCACGTGTGGCATGCCAACGTGTTGTTGCTCCACATGTCAGTGGCTGCGGGCGCGTTCTAAGTTGTGTGTGTAGTTTTTTTTACAAAAATACCCTTGGACTTTAATTAATTCTTGGAAAATATCGTTACAGGCACTAGACACACACTTTTTTTTAGAGAACGCGCATGTACTTTAATTAATTCTCACAAAAATATAAACACAAGTTGGCATGAAGGGAATTCGAATCACAGACCTGTTGGTTGCCTAACAAACAAGCGGATCAAGAGGCCACACTTTGGTTTACATTTAACTGCTAGCTAGCAACTTATATGCACAATTCCACCTGTCACTTTGCACATATTTTCTACAGTTTTTTTTGAAGTACTGCTTCGTTTTTTCCCGAGTGAAGTTTTGGTATAATTTTCATGATACATAAATTTTCCCATATGAAAAAATAAAATAATTATCAATATGCAATTATTGTTTATTTTATATCTTTATTCTATTTTCATTATTTGTGTACATTGAAGAGATAAACATGAATTTTTTTTCTAAAATTTATGTGGACATAAAAGGTTGAACGTATATTAAAAATTATTATGTAAATTTATGCATCCTCATTGAGGACCATAAGCACGAACAATTATTGCGTATCTTCATTCTATTAAAATGCACAATTATTTAAAATTGACATTATTGTATTTTGAAAACTGTTCAACGTGTATAAAATATTATTGTGTGACAATAATGAATTCTAGAAATGTACTAACAGGTTAAGCGTGTTTGTAGAAATTTAAGAATAATATTACACAATATTATTTTAGTACACATTAAACATTTTCGGAAAACGTGGTGAGCATTTTCTAAAATAGTATGAAAATGAGAAATGAACATGAACGTGAACGTGTATTTCAAAGAATGCTCACTGTGTTTTTAATATACGTTCAACTTCTTAATTCGACATCAACTTTAGAAAAAGTTCATGTTTAGCTCTTCAAAGTACACAACAATGGAAACAAAATAGAGATATAAAATAAATAAAATTTCATATTGATAATTATTTTATTTTTTCATATGGAAAAACTTATGTATCATGAAAACTAAATAGAAACTTCACTCGAAGAAAAACAAGATAGTAACTTGAAATAAATATAAAAAATTACTTCGGTAAAAGCATATGCACAGCGATATATGCAATCATCTATATAAACTGCTTGCTGATAATTAAGCACAATCCAGACCGTGGCCACTTCCTGGTATTTTTTGCGAGTATTAATTAAAATCAAGAGGTATTTTTTGTGAGAATTAATTAATATCCAGAGGCATTCCTGTAAAAAACACGCATAGCTCACATCGCGCGTCCAGCACCTCAACCACTGAAATGTGGCCCAACGATATGCTTGCATGCCACGCGGGCACTCGATACAGCGGCATGCCTTCAAAGGCACTGTATTTATTCAGCGGCATGCCTTCAAAGGCACTGTATTTGAACGCCCATACAAATTACGACACTACTTTTATGTATTTTTTAAGTTTAGGCACCAAACTCACTTTTATGTATTTTTTAAGTTTAGACACCAAACTAACTGCGTCGGACAAGTTAGGGCACCTGTAGTGTCTTTAACTCTTTCTGCAACATTAGCACAGTTGCAGTGGTGGTCGATGACTCACGACCTGACAAGTCTTTTAAAAAGATCAGCCGATGGCCGCGTACTACGCCCCATAAAATTCTGTCGGTCTGCTCTCGTCGCATTTTGGTTTGGCATTGGCAAAGAATTTCCCAGTATAGTGTTCCTGTGAATTCCTATGATTTCCCGTATTTCGCAAGATGTGCCCAGGTGCACATTTCATAATTTATTTCCGTTTGACATGAATTGAGGAAATCAGGGAAAATATGAAATGGATTCATCACTACGGTGCCATCACGACCATCACAAAATTAGAGGAAAGAAAGCTATTTTAAGCGCCAAACAATATTTCAATTTGTGTCCATCTTTGAATTGAGAAATAAATGTGACAGTTGTGACACACGATGGAACAAGGGAGGCGGTGCATAAAACCAAGCAGGTTTTCCGCTCCCCCCCTACACCGGTGCTGGACCAGGGTGTCCTTCCTGGAGGAAGGAAAGCAAAGCGCTGCATGTCATTGTCACTTGCTGCGGCTTCCGTTGCACTGGTGAACAAAACCGTTGCCGTTGGCACTGCCGTTCATGTGGATCCCATTACTGCCGCTGCTGCTGCCTGCGTCCCTTCGCTTCACGGTGGCTTTCTTTAGCCCCCATATGCGAATGGTATGATCATCACTCGCAGATGCAAGCATATGTGGATTTGTAGGGTTCCAGCTTACGCAGTTGACCGCACCCGAGTGGCCAGACAGGGTCTCGATAACATCTCCACTAGCTCTGTGCCATATATAGACCTGACAAATTAAGAAAATTGCAAGACACGGAGTTGTCAAACTGAACCAATGACACTAAAAATGTCACAAATGTTGTATATACTGTTATGCTTTATTAGATATACAGTAGAAGGCAGCTTTTCCAGTTCAATCACTGGTTCTCCAGTAACACTGGTTTGCAAGATAGCAAATATAACTTAAAAGTTTCTCAAATCTACTCCCTCCGTTCCTAAATATAAGTCTTTTTAGAGATTTCAATACGAACTACTTCCACCGCTCCTAAATATTTGTCTTTCTAGAGATTTCAACAAGTGACTACATACAAAGCAAAAAGAGTGAATCTACACTCTAAAATATGTCTATATACATCCGTATGTCATAGTCCATTTGAAATCTCTGAAAAGACAAATATTTAGGAACGGAGGGAGTACATACCAATGTATATAGACCTACTTTAGAGTGTAGATTCACTCATTTTGCTCCATGTGCAGTCCATATTGGAATCTCTAAAAAGACTTATATTTAGGAACGGAGGGAGTAGCATTTATCTGGAACCTACTCCCTCGGTCCCATAATGTAAGTGTCATAATAACACTCACATATTGGTTGTAATAACATCTTATATTATGGGATGGAGTAATAAATAATAGAAATGATGCGGACAACATAATTTATTGATTTATTTGCATCCACAGTCAATATATCATACCTTTGCGTCTTCGCTTCCACTGGCAATAAAGGCCTGCTCAGATCCACCGAAACATGACCTTATCACAAACCGGCTGCGCTTATGGCCAGTGTACTGTTTAACTTGAATGGGATCATTCCTTATGTTCCACAAATGAATCTGCTCATTTATAAGATTTACAAGCAAGAAATCGCCATCTTCCGAAAGAGAAAATGAAGTGACTGTATGCTCCTCTTCAATCAGCCTCTCCTGTTTTGTGTCCCTATTGAATAACAGAATTGCGGAATCTCTACTGGTGCTTATTATAAGTTTGCCATCTTTTGAGACAGCAAAATCAGATGTTTTCGTTGACCTCTGCCCTTCCCAGCAATCTGCTTGTTTTCCATCTAAATCCCACAAGCAAAGGCTTTGATCATTTAAACCAGACAATATTTGCTTTCCATCTGGAAACCAACCACATGACAACAGACCAACGCCAGATTTTTCATAAACATGAATACATTCGCCAGATTCAACATCCCAGCGCCGGATGACTTCTTCCATTCCACATGTGAGAAGCTGGCAATCATCAGGGCTCCATGCAACCATCATCACTGGTTTCTCATGACCAGTCAATGTATGCTTCAGCAATAGTTCTCCATCTTCATCAACCTAGGATAACGAATACTCACATTACTGCAAGCAAGGAGAAGACTGTTTTGTGCTGCATCAACTATCGAGGTGATCGTGAAAATGTAACCTTCACCATCATTATCAGTAAACACACATACGCGTGGAATGCAGCTAGCTTCCTGGAACAATGCGGAAGAGGAAAACAGAAAATCGGGTTCATGTTCATCTGGGTCTCGAATGGGTTCAAGTGTTGAAGGAAATAATGGAAATTTTATGCAGATAAGTTTTGACATTTTAAAATAAGGAGCAACAATAAGTGTGCCAAAAAAATCAGAACACCTTTCAGATAAGCTAACCATTCCTCACATGCATAGAGACCAAAGCTCTAGGGGTGGAGTTGTTCATTGAAGTGAAACCAGAAGAAATACACTTCCATGTTCAACGGTGACAGGCCAAGAGAAAAGTGTCTGGTCACACTATCATGTAGTAAAACTAACAAACATATTAATCAAATCTATTTGGTGCTGAAGCCAAACATTGTACAAATAGGCTCCGATGAAACTAATCATGTAAAAAAGGCAATCCTGTATCTTTCACTTTCATTTGCACAAATAACAAAATATTCTGGACAACAATTTTTCAGACAGAACAAATAGCAGGTGAACAGCCAAGCATGAATGAGAGTGCGATTTCCAGTTTTCACATGGGGTGCAAAACTGGAAAGTAAGGGGCAAGTGACTGCACTGTTAACACCAATTAAGAATGTCAAAAGTCAGAAGCATAGATACCTTCCATATGACTGCAGTTTTATCATTTGATGCCGATGCTAAATACTTCCCATTGTTCGAAAATTGGAGAAACCATACTTCGTCACGGTGTGCACACAAAACCTGCAATAATTTTACTTTCTGCTTTAGTAGTACAAGTGGTAAGATATGCATGCAGTGTGTCATCATGCAACACAAAACATAACAGGCATTTACTGTTTTACACTAGGAATGAAAGGCACATCAGGACCCTCAGCTGATAGGATGTTTCCCTGAATAGAAAAATTGCACTCAGCTAACATCTATCTTTCTCAGCCAGTTGTCCATACAGAAACAGCAAGTCCAATACTTCCTCATGCAAATCTCAATTTGTGTGTACGCTTTGGAACCTAAACATATATTGTAAAAATATTCGAATAGCAAGACCAGAAGGGGGGGGGGGGGGGAGGGATGGCACTATAGAGATGCTCAAGAGTTGAGAGGCTTATATGTTATGCATATATTGTAAGTAAAGTGGACTTTTGCTTCTTCGGTTAAGATGACTATGTTTTACACTTCAACTATCCAACGACAGCAAAACCAAAGTATACAAGTGGTCAAACATACGCGCTCGCAGCTGCATGCACATAGAATCCAAAGAGAAAGGGAAGATAATAGAAAAGAACTTCTAATGAGACATCAAATAAAAGCAATGACACATAATCTACTATCTACTCCCTCCGTTCCTAAATATTTGTCTTTCTAGAGATTTCAACAAGTGACTACATACAGAGCAAAATAAGTGAAACTATACTCTAAAATATGTCTACATGCATCCATATGTGGTAGTCCATTTGAAATCTCTAAAAGACAAATATTTAGGAACGGAGGGAGTATATATCTACTACTTCCTCCGTCTCGGTTTATAACCGAGACGGAGGGAGTACTACTTAAGCACGAGTTTGGTGAATCCAAATGATCTGAGCCATCCATCACATATCAATAATTTGGAAACATATTAGTTGCATTACACACAATTAATATTACTGCCAGACTGGACGTGCGTGCACGCACACAATTACTAGTAGGCAGTAAAGGAAAGAGCAGACACTACTGCTTCTATTGGTGCGTGACCAGTCCAGTCTACCGACAAGTGTGCAACCTTGATTTAGAATACTCTATCTATGCAAATAACCATAGATAAAAAAAGGCGTGCCTAAGCGAGCGCTTAAGCTCGCCTAGGCTCTAGGCGTTGGCAAAACGTATTGCACATAACTACGCTTAATCTGTGCATAACTGTGCATAAGCATGCGCTTTGGTCAGTAAAGCGCAAGGCGGTGGCAAAATGCACAATTAACGCCTAGCGCTTTTTTGAACTATGCAAATAACATGTAATAAATGCAACTATGGAAGCACTGAAATAGGGCACCAGCATGAGTTCTGACCTGCAGCGCTTGAGATGGTATCTGATCTCTCCCACAGTGATGATCGATATAGAGTGACGGGCCATCAACAGAATTATGGAGATAACAAGCTTCACGTTGTACAGTAAGTGCCTGTTCAACTAAATTCTCTAACCTCCTCTCAGGTACCATAATGGTAGGGGGGAGCACCTTTTGCAGTTCCTCTAGGAGCTTAAACCGTGAGTTAGAAGATTCAATTCCAGGCTTTGAAAAACCAACCAAGACATTTTGCGGAGAAGAAATTAAGCAACTTGCCATTTCATGAACTCTTTTTCTGTTAATGCCAAGGGGGGAGATCTCACTTTGCAGCGTCTTCATAGCACCCATGACATTGCCATTTCTCAGAAGTTCAAAAAATTTCTGCTCCAATAACAAAAATACTGCAGACTTCACAATGTTTTCGTCCAGAAGATCAAGTGTGTTCAAGGTAACTACTGCACTGTCCCAATTCCCATCAAGCACCTGCTTTCTGAAAACATTCACTGGTGGGGAATGCAGTTTTATACCTGATTCTTCCTCAAGAACAGCTCCAGTTTTTTCATATCCTAGAGTATACAGAGATTTTGTGATTATCCTCACAAATTCATCCCTCTTAATTAAACCTTTAGAGCCAACCATAACTTCTTTCCCTTGGGAAGTCAAAGGTCTAGCCATTGTACCTCCCAAAGGATTAGTGGGTTTCGAATAACAGGGGATGTCTGACAAAGTTGCTGATTCTACTGAGGATGCTCTTGCCCGTTTTGATGGCGGTTCATCATCTTCAAAACCTCCCATGAAATGCCAAAGTCAGCCCATATATTCTTTACTTCTGTAGAGAATAATGTTACACAAGCAACGAGAAATTGCCACCACAGAAATCTGTAGGTTACTGCAGTCTGCAAATAAATAACATATTACAGCCATGAATTATCAAATGCAACCAATAACAAATAGTCCATCTCTATCACTTACATCTAATAATGCATACCAACCAGGCAAATTCAAGAAATAAAATGACGCACGTAATGTAAGAAACTACAGCAAGACACAATGTACCATCTGATCTAACAAGAGATGATACATCACACATCGAAACAATCTACCAGTCCATGTGACACATGTATGAGAAAACATGAATCACAATTCACGGCCGAAGCTCAGAGACATAAGGCACAGGTATTAGTGCTCCCAATTATTTTGTAAGTTGCGGGTCAAACATTATGCACAAAATACCCACAAAAAAGATCATTATGGGGGTCTGAACCACATAGCATTTGACTGTTATTAATCATCACATAATCCTAAAAAGAAACCATTTGTTTGCGACCAGTCAAAGGGAACCACGAATATGCGAGGTACAACTAGCAAGCTTATGTTTAGTAATCCTCATTTTAAAAACTAATAGGACTAGTCATATTTGAAGCCTGTACTATCTGATCTCTTACCTGCCACCATATACAAGAAACAACACAAAGTCAGGATGATAGTTGGACCAGCATACCCGAAGACAAAGTCACGACATCAAAGCTTCTCGCAAGCTACCACTGATTCAGAAACAATTGCTCCATAATTAAAATAGTACCATCACGATACATTGGACCAACTGATAACTAGTAAACCACAAAATATCTCACTCCAAGATGAGACTCTTGTTTTAGAGACTCTTGTTTTAGAGAACGTAGCCCAAGGCTCTGGCAGCAGAGGTTCTTTTTTGCCATGAGTTAGCATCAGAATTGGTAGTCAGTTGCTAAAATATGATAAATGACCGCTCCACGCTCAAACCCTACCCTATGGCAATCCTTCACCAGAACTTAATTAATTCATATCAGTCCACTAGCACTGAGAAGTTGCAAATAGCCTCCATTGCGAACCAAAAACAAGATATCCATGAAATACTCACATAAATTGCTAGCAAGCAACAACAGACATACTAGACGGATGACCCCTGCAATACCACGATCCAATTGTTCATCAACCCTTGTAACTACGCTGCCTAATAAATCACCACCAACCGTAAATCGCAGGGGCCTAGCCAACCCTGCGCCCTTCGTGATTTCACTAAGCAACGAAGGATGAAGAAACTAAGCAAGCAGCGCTGCGACGGGGGACCGATCATGTACAGAACTCCATTGGTGGACGAGTTCATCGTACGGTCGTACATACGAGCGCCGCCGCAGGAATCCCCCTCCCGAATCCACAACCCCCACGTCAGAAATCAAGAGGCGAAGCAGAGAGTGGGGAAGGGCCCTGACCTGCAATCCGGTGCCTGATCCCCGCGTGACTGCACGTGCGCGACGAGGAGCAGACCGCCACTGCACGTCACCTCGCCGCTCCCTCGCACGGCCGACGCTGAGCGGGGACTCTGCACGCCGTCGCAATCGGGCCGCAGTCTCCGCGAATCAAGCTGCCGCCGCACCGAATCGAGCCGCCGCCGCCGTCGCACCAAATCAGGCCAGGCGCCGGTGGGAACAGCGAATCGAACCTGATGATGGCGCTACCGGAGGCCGTCGGCGCGACGCTGCGTGGGGTGACGAGGCCGCCGGTCACCGCGGGGATCTTCACCGCTGGGGACGCAAATCCGCCGCTCGCTGCCTCGTCTTGTTCGTTTGGCAATGCCGCTGGCTTCTTCGGTGCTCCTGGAATAATATGATGATGAAAACAAAATACTAGAAAAGACGTGTGTAGGACGGTATGGTAGATACCATGTGTTTTTACCCTGCCAGTAAAAGGGAGGGATACGTGATGTTTACCCAATGAATTGAAGACGTAATTCTAGGTTTCCGCTTCCTCTCTCCTAGAAGGAAATAAATACTTTTACGCTTTCCTTTTTACATAGATTGGCCTGCGTTCTACGTCTTCTCCAAAAGGCCATCTGCGCCTTGGAACATCTCGGCGGCTTCACATGGAGAGTTTATTTTACGTGTCAACTACACCGCTCTTGGTTAGGGCATCTTCAGCAAGCCGCAAATTTTCTCCCCATATTCCTCCTCGGATCGGATCGGGTATCAGTCCGCGGACACGGATCCGGGAAGACACCATCCAACACTATTATGTATATGTACGTCCGTAAATTCAAATTCAAATGTGTTTCAATCCACACAGCACGTCGGATCACACCAGCGCCGAGTCGCATGCCCGATCAAAACGAAAAAAGGCAAGTATACTTAGTTGTACATGCCCGAATCCGAAAAAACATCAGTCCTACAGTCCGTACATTCTGCCATGTCGGGCCGGCAATCTCAGCCGTCTACTCCCCGATCAAGCTGGTGTCGCTGTCGCCGCGTAGGCCGCCTCCGCCATGTCCTCATAGTCCACCGCCGCCAACTCATCTTTCTGCCGCTGCAACATCTGGTAGCTGACAGATTGCACGATTATTCTTGCATCGGCATATAAATAGTCGACATTTAAGGTCAACATCTTCACCCGTAATACTTGGACACAACCTCTTGGATGGTGTACCATCGATGGTTGAGGGACTTCCATTCACGGTTGCGGATGACCGCGTCGGAGTAGGGCGCAAAATGATTGTGTTCATGGAACCATATGTGAATTTTTAGGACAGTAAAACTGAGCCTAAACCGAGCTCTCTCACGCCTCCAACGATTTCGGCCATTAGATTCGCGTTTACATCATTTGTGGCCGTCAGATCAACTTCATTAGCTTCCTGGCCCAACCGTCTTAGCGTTCTGGCCAGCTGTCCTAAGGGGCTGCTGCTCTGGAGGAAAAAACCGATGCCTCTGGTTAATTGGGCCGCTTGAGAAGGCCCATTTAATCGGGAGGTCTGATTCTGATATATCGCTGGCTCCCTGCTGCTTTCCCTTGCCCGTAAAAAGTATGGATCGAGAACTCGGGATCGAGAGAGGATGCGGCCGTGTGAGGCGACCTTCGCCTGCCCGAACGGTTATGGTGAATCGTGAGTTCAGCGGGGTGGAAACCATGGTGATGCGACCGACCGGGTACCCTCGTCGGGCTACGCCACGAAGAGGTGGCGCGGACATTGAATCGTCTACTGACGATTCGAGTCCCTTCACCCGCGATTCCGGAACAAATCGGACATGAATGTTAATAGGTGTGCGTCGGTCGCAGTCTCCCGATAATTGCAGGTCAGTTACGGTGCTCTCCTTTACTGTACGCGTCTCCATATAATCTGTATCGCTGCTCCTTCCGATTCCCCTCCCTACCTAGCAAAATCTTCTTGGACAACCATGATCGATGCTTACGGTCCTCGGTCGTCTTCCACTCTTCCCCCTTCTCCCCGTCGGACCTCCTTACCTCCCCTCTTCCCCCAAATTTTGCACCCCCAATTATGTTTTGTTGATCTTGTTCTTTACATGTCCAAACTAATGCAGGTTCTGTAGCTCTGTCCATTGGAGCTTGCTTGCGACGGGTTTGCTGAATCGCAAGGTGAAGCACTGCTTACAACTTCGACGACTTTGTGCTGAATAATATGTTTGAACGACTACATCTTCTAATTGCTCAAGTGCCAATGCTCTGGGCCTGTATTGTTTCACAAAAGCACAAATCTGCTATGAGGGGATCTACCTTCTGCTAATATTGCTCCTAACGCTCTGGCCCTGTATTCAGTTTGGGGTATGAAGTCCTTGTTGCCATCTTCATTTTTGTCACAGGAGGATGCGAACGATTTGTTACAATTTGTAACCTTCTCACATGGAAGAGCTACTCGCTACCATTTGTAACCTTCTTTTTTGGTTGATTACTGTGCTATAAGGCTGTTGTATTCCTGTTCAGGCTGTTACTGCAGAATTTTCTGCTACCTATGATGTAAGACTGAATGGCCGTTTTTAATAAGTTTTCTCAAAGTTGAATCTATTCCCTCGGATGAAGCACCTTGATGCGCCCGCTACGGGTGATAGAATGTATTGTCTCTTTATGTATAAACCTTCACGATATAAGAGGACATCACACATGTTGTGATGAACAGAAAGACAATGCCCTGGTTTTTCTATTTCATGATTATTGTTTGCCTTCCCTAGGTATAAAATATTTGCTTCTTCAGGCTAGAGCTAAATTTAAATAAGCTCATCTTGGCAATTGCCTACCTTATTTCTGTCATACTTTGTCCAAATTTAAATGTTCCCTTGAGTTATTAAAAGGCTTGCATTGACAACTCCAAAAAATTGTTTTTAGCAGAAAAGTAAGTTTTTTTTTTCTTCTTTCCCATAGACATTCCATATGGTTTGTCTGCCCTTGACTTAATTCTGCTGCTGTCATAGTATTTCATGGACAATTAAGTTTTTGAATGTGATGGATGCTACTAATATTCCACTACAAGAATTCGTCAAGAACTAGATGTTCCCTATTAAAGTGTTAAATTCAGTCCATGAGCAGAATGTGGTACCCTCTCAAGAGGATATTATGTGATAATTTTTTGTTCCATTTTGACAAATAAATGTAAGAAAAAATATGATAGTTCAAATATTTCAAGTTTTACCAAGTGTATCTATAATCCAACTTCTTTAAAACATTTTTTGTTTCCTAAAGATGGCTCATTGCCACAATGCGCGGTTCCTAAGTCAGTGCATGTAAATATAAGTTTTCTCCCATATTACCACATTTCTTCCCTACAAACCAATTAAAATTCATCCCTTCAAATGCGATGAACACATATGCCAATTTATGTAAACTTAACTTAACTATTTTGTGTTTGTACATATTTACAAAAAACCAATGTTGAGGATATCGCTTATCGTTATCGTTTCGGTCAGCTAGAGATTAGAGATTAATCGGTAATCGACCGATTAATCGATTTTATCGGTCGACTATTAATCGGATATTTTTTTGCAAATATCATGTTCCCAACACTATACGCTATATTCAACACCAAAACAATATTTGACAGAAGTGTTACCTTGATTTCTAGAGTTTGAATCCCCGTATAATGGCAAACAAAATAGGACAATAGTACATATTTCGTAGCAATGTCCACAAAACATAAATAAACATAGTTTTTGCAAACATCGTGCTATGAATAGGTCTAATTTATCGGTAGATTCCCGATAAATCGCTTGTCAGAATGATAAATCGGTCCAAAAGATAAACGGCAAAGATAAGACATAATCTTATCGGTCACCCCCCGATTAGTGATAAATCGAAAGATTAATCGGTGAATCGGAAATTAGATGGGCGCAGCAACGCGCGCCATCATGGTCTAGTGTTTCTAGAAAATGTTATGCCCTTCTGCTCCGTGTCATGAAGAGGATCAATGCTAGTGGTCAATTGGGCAGAGGGTGGCAGGGAATGGAAGAAGAGAGTGGGGGGTTTTAGCGCTGAAACCTTTCGAGATGCTACAAAAGCGCGGGCTCCAACTTCCTTTTGGGTGGGCCAGGGGACGGAGAGCGATGTTTCGCGGGTCCAAACTCCTTCAAAGCCCCTCACGTTTGTCTCTGGTTTGCGGGAGAAAACACGTCCGAACCGCGCCACGGACCGATACAGGACCGCGTTGGATGGCTTCCGCGGTCCGGACGGTTGCGGAAGATTTGAGGGTCGAGTTGGAGATGCCCTTAAACTCATAAAATAGACTTATTAAAATTACATATATTTCTAAAAGGTATTATATTCGTTTGCAGACGGAGTATATTCATTTATATATCCATTTACGCTCAATGGCTGTAACACCACTAGATGGATCAGCTATTGGTTTTCATGCATATATTTGAAGGAAATATGCCCTAGGGGCAATAATAAAGTTGTTATTTTATATTTTCTTATTCATGATAAAGGTTTATTATTCATGCTAGAATTGTATTGCTCGGAAACTTAAATACATGTGTGAATACATGAACAAATACCGTGTCCCTAGTAAGCCTCTACTAGACTAGCTCGTTGATCAAAGATGGTTAAGGTTTCCTAACCATAGACATGTGTTTTCATTTGATAACGGGATCACATCATTAGGAGAATGATGTGATGGAAAAGACCCATCCATTAGCTTAACATAATGATCATTCAATTTATTGCTATTGCTTTCTTCATGTCAAATACATATTCCTTCGCCTATGAGATTATGCAACTCCGGGATACCGGAGGAATACCTTGTGTGCTATCAAATGTCACAACGTAACTCGGTGATCATAAAGATGATCTACAGGTATCTCCGAAGGTGTTTTTTGAGTTGGCACAGATTGAGATTATGATTTGTCACTCCAAGTATCAGAGAGGTATCTCTAGGCCCTCGCGGTAATACACATCATAAGCTTGCAAGCAAATGACTAAGGAGTTAGTCACAAGGTGGTGTATTACGGAACGAGTAAAGAGACTTGCCGGTAACGAGATTGAACTAGGTATGAAGATGCCGACGATCTAATTTCGGGCAAGTGACATACCGATGGACAAAGGGAATTACGTATGTTGTCATAATGGTTTGACCGATAAAGATCTTTATAGAATATGTAGGAGCCAATATGGGCATCCAGGTTTTGCTATTGGTTATTGACCGGAGAGGTGTCTCGGTCATGTCTACATAGTTCTCAAACCCGTAGGGTCCGCACGCTTAACGTTTGTTGACGATATAGTGTTATATGAGTTATATGTTTTGGTGACCCAATGTTGTTCGGAGTCCCTGTAACTGCATCTAGTGCCACCCCTAGTTTGGTTTTGGAGTATTGACGACAAACGTGGTTGAGGGACTAATGTGTTTGTGAGAATTGCAGGATAACACAGGTAGTAGTCCCTCCTTGATTCGGTTTACCTACCGGAGATGACCCCTAAAAATGTATGAAGACATTGAAGATAATTGTGGTACGTGAAGATATTCACACTGAAGACTATGACAGAAGAAGACATTGAGTGAAGACTATTGAGCGCGAAGACTTAGTAGTTTTGTTGTTTCTTTTCTTCTTTGTTGAGTCATAGGAACCACCGCACTGTTAAGTGGGGTCCAAGTGAACAAAGTTAGAGTGACTGAAGTGATGCTCAACCAAACTCCTATGTCTTCGAGCGAAGACAATGAGAGCAAATCTTATCCAGAGTCGGATAAGTCAGCTTTACTTGTAGCCCAAGTCAAGCTGTCGCATGTGTTTGAAATCTGACTGTTGTGACACGTGTCAGTTCCTTAGTGACCCAGGGTCATTTCGGACAAATCAGGTTGGGTTGCCCAGTGGCTATAAATAGCC
Organism: Triticum aestivum; assembly: GCF_018294505.1. NCBI lineage: Eukaryota > Viridiplantae > Streptophyta > Magnoliopsida > Poales > Poaceae > Triticum > Triticum aestivum. Next base: position 388,606,596 of record NC_057813.1, read on the forward strand.
CTCCCCCTACACCATAAATTGGCGGCTTCTCAGAGTTAGTGCACGGCTTTTGTCGTTGAGAGCAACCCACCTCCAAAGAGTTTGAGAGAGAAATCCTTGTGAGGACAAAGCCCAAAACACCCAGAGCCCAAAGAGTGTTTGGCATCACTGAAGTCTTTCTGTCTGCGTGATCTGAAGACTTGTTACACTTGAGGACTCTGAATCCTCCAGCCGGTTAGGCGTCGTGTTCTGAGCATCCAAGAGTAATTGTGGATCGCCGGTGAATGAAGTCTGTGAAGGTTTGGAAGTCTACCTTGAAGACTTACCAGAGTGATTGGGCGGGGACTGTGTGTCCTTAGCTCAAGGGGAATAAGGTGAAGACACGGTCTTCTGAGTTCAATCTCAGCCTCCCTAACCAGACATACAGTTGTCACAGCAACTGGAACTGGTCGAACAAATCCTTGTCTTCACAACACACTGGTTCTATCTCTTACTCTCCTTACTTACAGTTTGTCTTCGTGAAGTCATTGCCTGATTGCTATGCCTGTTTGACTTCAACGTGTGACTACTTGTTCTGATTGGCGTCATACTATCTTCCATCCTGATCCTACTACCTAGCTGCTATCAGTCATCATGCTTTAGCTTCATACTATGGCTTGTCTAGTGTAGTTCATCTTCCGATGCATGTTTATAGGTCATGTTTTCGTGTTTGTCTTTGAAACTTTCATGTTTTGAAGACTTTCATAAAAATCGCCTATTCACCCCCCCTCTAGCCGATAACTAGCACTTTCAATTGGTATCAGAGCAAGGTACTCCCTTGTTCTGTGTGATTTGGTTTAACCACCTGGAGTTTTTAGCTATGTCGACTACAGGATTGAGGAACGTATTTTGCCCCACCTTTGACGGTCATGAGTATCCTCGGTGGAAGGCCATGATGAAGAAGCGACTCATGGCTATGGACAGCGAACTGTGGACCATCACTGAGATTGGTCTTACCGATCTATGCAAGATGGCAGAGGCTGATGACATTCGAAAGTACACTCTACTGAACCTCACGGTGAAGGATGTCATCTGCTCCTGTCTGTCCCGAAATCAGTTCAGGAACGTCATGCACCTTAATCATGCGAAGCTAATCTGGGACCGGCTTTCTGAGGTCTATGAAGGTCAGCGTACTCGTCATGATCCTTGGTTTGAGGATTACAAGGAGTCTCTCAAAGAGATGACCTTTGCACCTGAATCGTCATCATCTTCACCATGCCTCATGGCAGAAGGTGCCAAGGTAACTGAATGCTACCTTTCTGAATCTAGTGATGATGAATCAGGTGATGAATTTGGCCCCAACTATGTCAAACTTGCTTCCCTTGCCACTAAACAACAAAGAGCCTTGGAAAAGGTTCAATATATGCTTAGTAAGAGCGATGATATGTTGGGTGAAGAAATGGATCAGTCAAAAGCATTGGCTGAGAGTCTTCAGAGACTTCATTCCAAGTTTGACGCCCTTCAAGATCAACATAATACTCTCTTGTCTGATCACGAGAAGCTTTCTTTTGAATGTCTTCAAAGAAAGCAAGATCTTGAAAAGCTAAGAGTGGATTATGAAGATCTTCAGAAGGAGCACGATTCATTACTTGCTCAACAAATCAGCGTTACACAGGAAGAATTTGTTCCTCCATGTATGAAGTGCATTGAACGTGAAACTACTAATTCTTCACCTGAATGTTCAAATGTTTCTAATGCTACAAATTCTTCATATGTCTCTGCTTTCACTAATTCCTCATCTGAGGACAATGCAAGTATCACTGATGATGCAGGGCTAAAGGAATTGTACATGACTGGCATGTACAAAAGCCTCAAAGGGCATCAGACATTATGTGATGTCCTCAAAAAGCAGATTCTGAACCGAAACCCTAAAAAAGAGGGTATTGGGTTCGAGAGGAAAATGAATGTTGATGGGTCTTACTGGAAGCCTGAGCAGTACCCCAAAATCACATGGGTTGCTGCAAAGGAACCTTCAGTAGATCCATCCACCTTATCTAGTTTCACTTGCGCTAACCCTATTATCATTGATGAATCCTTTGATGCAAACTATAAACTGTTTAAGAATCAGAATGGTGAAGTGTTTGCCAGGTATATTGGTACTAACTGCAGGAATGGACCACCTATGAAGAAGATCTGGGTACCTAAGCAGTGTATTGCGAATCTTCCTGTGGATGTCATCATGACACCACCAAGGAAGAAGACAAACCCTAGACCTATGGCTTCATATGGCCCAAAGGCTTCATACAGATACAAGACTCACCTGAGTCACCCTAACGCCAATGTTTTGCAGGGAAACCATACTCAGACTTATGAATATGAGCGCGTGTCTTCAGAGCGCGTGTCTTCAAATCTCCTGGACTCAACCTTACGTCCATGTGATAAAAGTCACATCACATTCGCTGACACTGGTAAAAGCAAGGTATTGGGCCTAGGTAGAGTTGCAATCTCAAGGGATCAGCACATGGACAAAGTGATGCTTGTTGAATCTCTTGGTTTCAACTTAATGTCTGTCTCAATGCTTTGTGACTTGAACATGATTGTGCTATTTGGAAAATATTGTTGCCTTGTACTAATGGAATCTGACAAGTCTCTAGTCTTCGAAGGGTACAGGAAAGATGATCTGTACATGGTAGACTTCTCAGTAGGACCACAGATGGCCGTATGTCTTCTAGCCAAGTCTTCAGAGTGCTGGCTCTGGCATCGAAGGCTAGGGCATGCTGGCATGAGGAACCTACACACTCTCGCCAAGAAGAAGCACGTCATTGGCATCAAAGACGTCAAGTTCAAGAAAGATCATCTATGTGGTGCTTGTGAAGCTGGGAAGATGACAAGGGCCAAGCATCCCTCGAAGACAATCATGACTACATCTCGACCTTTTGAGTTGCTCCACATGGACTTGTTTGGTCCCACTCACTACTCTACTCTCACTGCAACTGCTTGTCTCTATGGTTTCGTTATTGTTGATGATTATTCAAGATACACTTGGGTGCACATAATTCTCTTCAAGACTGAAGTGCAGGATGTCTTCAGACGCTTCGCCAACTGCGCCATGAACAACTATGGCGTCAATATCAAGCACATTAGGAGTGACAACGGCAGAGAATTCAAGAACACAGGACTCGACCTCTATCTTGACACCTTATGCATCACTCATGAGTTTTCTGCTCCTTACACACCTCAGCAGAATGGCATCGTGGAGCGCAAGAACAGAACCCTTATTGAGATGGCTCGGACGATGCTTGACAAATACAAGACTCCAAGAAAATTCTGGCCTGAAGCCATTGATACAGCATGCCATGTCATCAACCGTGTTTATCTTCACAAGCTTCGGAAGAAAACATCCTATGAGCTTCTAACTGGTAAGAAGCCAAATGTAAGCTACTTCAGAGTATTTGGTGCTAGGTGCTGGATCAAGGATCCACATCACACTTCAAAATTTGCACCAAAAGCACATGAAGGTTTTATGCTTGGTTATGGAAAGGACTCGCACTCCTACAGAGTCTTCAACCTCTTTCACTATAAAGTGGTTGAAACTGTGGATGTGCGGTTCGATGAAACTAACGGCTCGCAAATAGAGCACCTGCCAAATGTGCTAGATGAAGTACCTGCCAGTGAATCAATCAAGCTAATGGGAACAGGAGAGATCATACCATCAGATGCCCAGTCTAAAGAGGAACTCATTATTTCTGCACCTGATCAACCTGAAGACATTGCTCAGCCTGAAGACAATCCTCCAAATGATGACAATAATCAGCAGGAGCAAAATCTTCGTCCAGTTCATCCTCGTGTTGCAAATGAAGTACAAATTGAAAAGATAATTGATAGCATCAATGCACCTGGTCCACTCACTCGTTCAAGAGAAACACAGCTAGCAATTTCTGTGGGCACTTTGCATTTGTCTCAATCTCTGAACCCAAGAAAGTTGCTGAAGCCTTCATGGAACCTGAATGGATTCAAGCTATGCAAGACGAGCTTCAACAGTTTGAGCTGAACAATGTATGGGAACTTGTCAAGCGTCCTGATCCTCGCAAGCACAACATAATAGGCACAAAATGGATATATCGCAACAAACAAAATGAGCATGGTCAAGTAGTCAGAAACAAAGCACGGCTCGTTGCTCAAGGATACACGCAAGTTGAAGGAATTGACTTCGATGAAACATTTGCTCCAGTGGCTAGGCTCGAAGCCATTCGCATATTGCTAGCTTACTCAAATCATCATAACATCCTTCTGTATCAAATGGATGTGAAGAGTGCCTTTCTCAATGGAAAGATTGAAGAAGAAGTGTATGTTGCACAACCACCTGGCTTTGAAGAACCAAAACATCCTGATATGGTATACAAGCTCAACATGGCACTATATGGCCTCAAACAAGCCCCTCATGCTTGGTATGACACACTCAAAGACTTCCTGAAGAGCAAAGGCTTCAAACCTGGTTCTCTAGATCCCACTCTCTTCACGAAGACATATGACGGTGAACTGTTTGTGTGCCAAATCTATGTGGATGACATTATCTTCGGTTGCACCAACAAGAAATACAGTGATGAATTTGGTTACATGATGCAAGAACAGTATCAAATGTCCATGATGGGAGAGCTGAAGTTCTTTCTTGGTCTTCAAATCCGTCGGCAACGCAACGTCATCTTCATATCACAAGAAAAATACCTCAGAGATTGCCTGAAGAAGTTTGGAATGCAAGACTACAAAGGATACACGACGCCAATGCCATCCAAAAGTCATCTAAGCCCCGACGCCAATGGTAAAGATTTTGATCGAAAGGTATACCGCTCCATGATTGGCTCTTTACTTTACTTATGTGCATCTAGGCCAGATATCATGCTTAGAGTTTGCATGTGTGCCCGATTCCAAGCGGCACCAAAGGAGTCGCATCACTTAGCTGTGAAGCGAATTCTTCGATATTTGGCTTACACCCCAACACTAGGATTATGGTATCCAAAGGGCTCAGAGTTTGATCTGGTTGGATTTTCGGATGCTGATTATGCTGGTGACAAGGTGGATCGCAAGTCTACATCAGGCACATGTCACTTTTTGGGTCGATCTCTTGTCTGTTGGTCTTCAAAGAAGCAGAACTGTGTATCACTCTCAACTGCTGAATCTGAATACATTGCTGCTGGATCTTGCTACGCTCAGCTTCTGTGGATGAAGCAAACTCTTAAGGACTATGGCATCCATCTGAAGCATGTGCCACTCTACTGCGATAATGAAAGCGCTATCAAGGTTGCCAATAACCCAGTTCAGCACTCGAAGACAAAGCACATTGAAATTCGTCATCACTTCCTCAGATATCATGTTATGAAAGAAGATATTGATACCATTCACGTCAAGACAGAAGAGCAGTTGGCTGATATCTTCACTAAGCCCTTGGATGAGAAAAGGTTTTGCAAGTTGCGGTGTGAGATAAATATCTTGGAATCCTCGAATGTCCTGTGATTAGGCACACATCCTAACACTTATGCTATTTGATGACTTAGATGTGCAACACACAAAGTAATGTATAATCTTCAATCAATGAAGACATACACTCTAAGTGTGAATACATTAATGTGGAAATTGACTTTAGAGCACCACGATAATTGTGCGCCGTGTCTGGGTCTAATACTTCCTATACGGTGGGTAACACCACCACCAAACTCTTATGAAGTGTTTTTTCATGGCACCGTATTTGCAAAGTCTTTGCAATTGATTTAACTTCAACATTAATTTGATTTTCGTGATTACTGATTTGGCTTTACTCGGTTATATATACACCGTATTATGTCCTCTACAACATTCACTTATGGCTATGTCTTCTTGTTTGAATCTTTTGAACTAAGTGAATGTGATCAGACCCTAACCTCTCTATGCTTTCTACCTCAAGCTCTATCTATCCAAATCATATGCATTCTGTTGAAACTGTCGAATGCCTTCTCTGTGTCCTTGTCAGCAGAAGATACAGAGGCAAACATTTATATCCAGTTTTTAATGACATATCCTTTTGCCTGAAACCCGGAGAATTCGGAACGACCACCCCGACAATCCAGGCGTGCGTGGGAACGTGGAACAACTCTCAATGAGTTGCATGCTCGCCACGTGTCCATCAGATGTGAACCGCCAGGGGCACCTGCGTAATTGCATTGTGCTGTCTCTGTCCTTATAAATGCATTTCTTGTCTCGGTCAAAAATCTTTCTTCCTCCTTCGCCATCTCTCGCAAACCCTAGCGCCTACGCTAGCTCTCGACGACGCCGACGACGAAGTGCTTAGCTGCCGCGACCTCCTCGACGCCGTCCTCACGCCGGCTGCAGACCTCGTCTTCTCCGCCGTCGCTGTAGGTGTCTTCCGTCGCCAAGTTAGGGCACGGGGGATTGAACTGCTCGGCATCCATCTTCGCTCCGTCTAGCAGTTCTTCGTGTGGTAATAAAAGTTTACTTTTTACCGTCTTTTTGATCCGATAGATTCATTCCTTCCTACCAAAAGTGGTTTCTAGATCTTCGAACTTGAATCTATCTCCTTCTGCATCTCATATTCTGCCTAGTATATTCACTTATGCTTCTTCACAAGTTAGATTCCTCACTTGTACTTATTCTTGGATTTGTACAACTCTGGAACCAACTCTCATCATATAAGTGAATGTCTTCGCATTATGAGGTCAATGTCTTCAAACTGATTTATCTTCAAAATCTTCTGAGAATGCATATGACCTCTTCCCCTTCCCTCGCACCTTTAATGCTGTCACAGGTACATGTCCGTGGGAGAATCCCTTGGTTCTCATAGTCTGCATTCGTTTGCAAAATTCTTGCAGAGTCACATCAACTCACCTGAAGTGAGTTCCTGTTAGTCCAGCTGTTTGAAGCCATTGCACATACCGAAGCCTTTCAGTTTACACTTCATGGATACTGAAAAATCAGTAAGAAACGGAGGCAGACAGCGTCGTGGTGACACTTCCAAGGACTTACCTCTAGATTTGCATGAGATGTACAAAACTAACCCAGAAGAAACCTATACTGAACGCAAGAATCGAATCCAATGGATCCAAAGATATTGGGCAGAAGAATGGTTCAGATATCACTTCATCACCAAAGAATATGCAGAGAAGAATGCCATCAAGGCACCCTGGGGTGATATTTTGTACAAAAATCTTCCACCCAGGACTCAGGCAGAAGCTATTGAGCAAGGCTTCTATCCTTGCATGGTGCGCGGACCACAGCCTGAGAATGATGATCCGTCTTCACTACTCTGGTGTCGTGAAGACAGTCTGTTCAAGCGTAACTACCTGTTCGCCAAAGACTCAACTAAAAAGAACAAGAAGGATCTGGGGCTTGACTTCAACCCTGGTCCCTCCTCTCCTCGGAACAATGGCACCCATGAAGCCAATGAAAACATGATTGGCCCCTTCTACAACCTTGCTGGCCTCATCACTCACATTACTATTCGAGGTGCCAAAGTGGATCATTCTGATGATGATGATGCTGACACCGACGAAGCTCCAGCTCCTCCTCCAAAGCCCAAGAAGCAAAAGAAGACTAAAGCTTCAAAGTCATCTGCTGCCCCAAAAGCTTCGAGACCGAAGCCATTGGCAACTGCCCCTTCTGCTCCCAGCAATAACTCTGAAGATCTCTCTCGCATCTCCAAGAGGCGTGAGAAGCCACAGAAGTCACCAGCTCAAAAACTAAGTCATGCACTGACACCTGTAGCCATTCCGAGGAATGAATCTGAACCCATTGACTTGTCTTCTGATGAAGAATTTGGTGAAGATGCTCTGGTGCAGCTGATCAAGAGCAAGCAAGAGGCGGAGATCTTCAACGATCTGCCCCTCTTTGATGTAAACATTCTGAAGAACTTCATTGATGAGTGGTTTGATAATCAAGATCTCAGCTTTGATGACCTTCAGCTTCCCATAGGCGTCAGCGTTGCTTTCCAAGGCGCCATTGCTCCTGAGCTTGCTCTGGCTCAGCGCATAGTTGAACTGAAGCAAAAGACAGACTTCGAGAAGGAACAGTTCAAGAAGCATGTAGCCAGGCTGAATGTGGCTGATGTGCAAAAGTTCAAGGTGATGCTTAATGACCTCAAGGAGTCGTTTCAGAAGAAACGTGAGGAAGCCAAAGGATTAAGAGAGCGCATGAAAACACACATTGACAAATGCGTTCAAGCCTACAATGAAGCTGAAAAGCGCAAGGCACTTGGCCGCCCTGGCATTGACCCCTTAATGGCTGCCAAGAAAAAGAAGTCATCTGAAGCCAACACTAAAGCACCATGGCAGGAAGAACCACACATTGTCTTCCCTGCCAGCATGCGCGGCTCGAAGCCCAAGGCTCCTTCAGTGGCTTCTGAACAAAAGAAAACCAAGGCAGCTGAAGCCGAAGCCAGGAAGCGGAAAACCAAGCGCACCACTGATGAAGCACCACCCCCTAAGAAGAGAAAGACTAAGAAGAGAGATCGGGCTGCTCCTACAGAGCCCCTTGTTGTTGACCCCCTTGCTTTTGTTCCCCCTCCGTCTGCAAACCAAGAGCGTCGGATGATTGTTCATGAGCCTACTTCCACAGAGGCTCCTGAAGCTCAAGAAGTTCCAGTCGTCGACCCCATCGCGACTGAAGACATTGTTCAAGATGATGTAGTTCTTCCTCAGATCGAGCGCCCAACGGTATCATTGCCTGTTCAAACGAACAGTGAGCTTATAAGTATTGGTCGTCCTTTGACGCCAATCTCACAAGATGCATTGTGGGCTGATCGCCCCCAGCAAGCTACCCCACATCAAGACTCGCCAAGTACATCCCAGCCATCATCTGTGCCCGTCATCAGCCCCATGTCAAATGATGACACCTACATGGAGACATCACCATCACCAAAGGCGTCGCCCGTATTCCAACGGCTTCGCAAAGGCCTGAGGCCATCTGCCTCCATGACCACCATCACAGAAGAGGGCTCCAACTTGTCAAGTTCAGTGGCACGTCAAGTGTTCTCTGAAGACAATCCTTCTGTGACGGTCCCTATGTCTGAACCCAATGCTGCTGAAGACCCTCCGGCTGCATCAGCCGGAGCAACACAAGAAGAAGAGCGTGTCTTACTCCCCCTATAACACAAGAAGAAGTTCATGAAGAGAACCAGTCTATGCCAGAACCTCTAGCTATTGAAGTGGAGGGTGAGAATCCTGAGGCTGCCACAAATGACATTCCTGAAGCCAATGACGTTGTCATGGACGAAGCCAATGTGGAGCCTACTGTGGCCAATGCACCAGTGGCCAATGAAGCCAATGAAGCCAATGAAGCCCATGAAGCAGATGAAGTAAATGCCGCACCTGACACAAATCTGCAGCCTGAAGTTAATGCCACTGCTCCTATTCCGCCTCCAAGGCCACACACTATCGAGCAAGCATACAACTATGGCCAGCTTGTCACTGTCAGATGGCCTATTCTGATTCCTCCACCTACTGCTGGTCCTCAATTTGATTACCATGTCGAGCACAAGCCTCAGGTTCAGAAGCCAAAGCCTAGACTGCCGAGATTTCCAGGTACTGCCACTTCACCAGGATCTTTCAATGTCAATGGCTTCATTGCACACAACACCTTCTTCGATAGCGACAAGAACCCCTACACCAAGCGCAAGATTTCATCTGACCGGTTCTGGAGTTATTAGCAGCGTAGCTATTATTCATGCATTCTGTACAACCAAGGCCGCATATTTCCGCATATGCGCCTTGATACTGAAGCCATAGCTGGCCTACCCTGCTTAGAAGAAGCTCTCGATTGCTTCAAAGAGGCTGGCTTACTGCATCTTGTCACTGACAAGGAGCACTGGAATGAAGAGTTGTTGCTTCAATTCTATGCCACCCTTCATATCAGAGGCTACAACAGGGATCCTAAGACTTGGGTCCTTGAGTGGATGACGGGAAATGTCCATCATGAAGCCAAAGCATTTGATGTCATTGAGCTTACAGGCCTGCCCACTCTAGGTGATCATTATGAACCTGGTTGTCAGCTTCACACTGCAGTTGTGGAAAGCATCTTTCACAAACCAGAACCCGACATGAGCCAGATGCTCAGTATGATGAAGCCATTGCCTCTAGATGCAGAATATCCTACGAAGTTCTTTGTTGAAGACCTTGAGTATCTGCCACGCATAATCTATCACATCATAAGGCGAACTCTCTGGCCTATCAAAGGACATTCTCCAAAGGCTAAGCTAGAGGGTGCAATAAAGACATTGGTCTTCCATATTTGAAAGTGCTAGTTATCGACTAGAGGGGGGGTGAATAGGCAATTTTTAGGAAAGTCTTCAAAACATGGAAGTTTCGAAGACAAACGATAGAAACAACCTAATTGATATGCATCGGAAGATAAACTACAACAAGCAAGCCATAATCAAGTACGCAATAGCATTAACGTTTGAAGATTAATAGCAGCTAGGTAGTAGGATCAGGATGGAATATAGTATGAAGCCAATAAACAATAGTAGTCAAGCAATGAAGTCAATCAGATAAAACAATAAGCAATGACTTCACGAAGACAAACTCAAAGTAAAGGAGGGAAGAGATAGAACCAGTTGCTTGTTGAGGACACATGATTTGTTGGACCAGTTCCAGTTGCTGTGACAGTTGTACGTCTGGTTAGCGAGGCTGAGATTTAACTCAGAAGACCGTGTCTTCACCTTATTCCCCTTGAGCTAAGGTCACTTATTCCTCGCCCAATCACTCTGGTAAGTCTTCAAGGGAGACTTCCAAACCTTCACAGACTTCGTTCACTCGGCAATCCACAATGACTCTTGGATGCTCAGAACGCGACGCCTAACCGGCTGGAGGACACATAGTCCTCAAGTGTAATAAGTCTTCAGGTCACACAGACAGAAAGACTTCAGTGATGCCTAACACTCTTTGGCTCTGGGTGTTTGGGCTTTGTCCTCGCAAGGATTTCTCTCTCTCAAATGCTTCGAGGTGGGTTGCTCTCAAACGACGAAAGCCGTATACAAACTCTGAGCAACCACCAATTTATGGTGTAGGGGGTGGGCTATTTATAGCCACTAGGCAACCCGACCTGATTTGTCCGAAATGACCCTGGGTCACTAAGGAACTGACACGTGTTCCAACGGTCAGATTTCAAACACACACGGCAACTTTACTTGGGCTACAAGCAAAGCTGACTCATCCAACTCTGGATAAGATTTGCTCTCATTGTCTTCGCTCGAAGACATAGGATTTGGGTTGAGCATCACTTCAGTCACTCTGACTTAGTTCACTTGGACCCCACTTAACAGTATGGTGGTTCCTATGACTCAACAAAGAAGAAAGGAAACGACGAAACCACACAGTCTTCGCGCTCCATTGTCTTCACGTAATGTCTTCTCATGTCATAGTCTTCAATATGAATATCTTCTCATACCACCATTGTCTTCAATGTCTTCATACATTTTTAGGGGTCATCTCCGGTAGGTAAACCGAATCAATGAGGGACATTACCTACGTTATCCTGTAATTCTCACAAACGCATTAGTCCCTCAACCAACTTTGTCGTCAATACTCCAAAACCAACTAGGGGTGGCACTAGATGCACTTACAATCTCCCCCTTTTTGGTGATTGATGACAAACTGGTTGAAGTTTTCAACGGGGATAAAGTATGTGAAATTGTAAGGATAGGAATTGTCTTCATAAGTAGCAAGGGCTCCCCCTGAAGATGTGCATATTAATAATTTGCTTTTGGATTGCAAATGCACATGGCAGGTTGTACTTATGGAGATCCACTTCAACTTATAAAGATAATTCATCATGCATGAAATGATATAACAAGTAGAATGACATGCATAATGAAAAATGGACGTCTGCAGGATGATCTAAGTGCGGAAGTTATCATCGCATTAGAGTAAAGCAAACATGTAGCAGAAGTAGCAGACGACCATCAAGTTTAGGTGTTACAACTCAAAGAACCAAATGTATCAAAATGCAATAGTTGTAAGCACGCAACAAAATATAATGCAACCGCCCATATGAACCCGCTTGAAGACTATCAGCTCATACGCTTCTCCCCCTTTTGTCAGTAATGACCAAAAAGGTTTGAAGACATAGAGCATCTACTCGTCTTCTTGATGAGTAGGTGAAGCAGCAGGGTTGTTGTCGTTGGGTGGCAGTGCAGAGGAACTCGGTGCAGTGTCGATGCGCGCAGTAGTTGGAGGTGATGAAGTAGCATCATCTTCATCATCGATCACTCTGGCATTAACTGTTGCCGTGGAGGAGGAATATTCAGAGTCTTCAAGAGATGGAGTTCTTCGTAAGACAGCATTCCGTGGAGGAGTGGAGTCAAACTAAAATCTTTCATTGAAGCCATCGTCTTGAAGATCTGCTTCAGCACTAAGCAGGGTCAAACTCTTCCATGATCTCCGGCAAGTTTCATGAGCAACAAAGACATTCTTGGTGGCAAGGTTGCGAATGCGATTGACATCCACCAAGAGGCTTTGCATCTGTCGCTTGAGCCAGAAATGATGCTTATCCTGTTTCTGATGAAGGGCCACAAGAAGTTCTCGGTCATTGAGAACGCGAGAACGCTTGCGAGGCCTTTGGGCAATGGTGCTTTCAGTGGCTTCAGTGGGCGCTCTGTGAGGCAGACGGGTGTTACCAGCAAATGGATAGATTCGTGTTGCTGCTTGAACACCTTCAATGGGTTGAGTGAAGCTTTGATGCTCGGCATTCTGAAGACAAAGAGGCTTCTTGGCAGGGTCAGGATATATAACTTCAACTGACATATCAACCTCAGGTAGAAAAATCACATGATTGCGAGCAGAAGGTTGATAGTTGATAGTAGAGTGTCGCTTTATGAGGCGCATGACCCATGGAGCATAAAACTTCAGACCAAAGAGATCAGAACCAGAGGCAGCCAGTTGTCTGATGAAGAAATCTTGTGCATTGAAGCTGATGCCATTGTAAATGTAGAAGACCAAAGTCTTCATAGCTCCTTCAAGCTTTGCCGCTGATGAATGTCCTTTTATAGGCCATAGAGTCCGCCTGATGACGTGATATATGGTGCGTGGCAGATACTCATGGTCTTCAACAAAGAACTCTGTTGGATATTCAGCATCACGGGGCAAAGGCTTCATCATGCTCAACATCTGACTCATATTGGGTTTAGTCCTATGAAAGATACTTTCCAGGGCATTGCGATGATGTTGACAGCCAGGTTCATAGAGTTCTCTGGGAGTGGACAAGCCTGTAAGCTCGATGATATCCATAGCTTTGGCTTCATGATGAACATTTCCAGTCATCCACTCGAGAACCCATGTCTTGATGTCTCTGTTGTAGCCGCGAATGTGCAGAGTGGCATAGAATTGAAGCAATAGCTCTTCATTCCAATGTTCTTTGTCTGTCACAAAGTGGAGCAGACCAGCATCACGAAAGCAATCAAGTGCTTCTTCTAAGCATGGCAGTCCAGCAATGGCTTCAGTGTCAAGGCGCATATGAGGGAAAATGCGCCCTTGATCATATAACACACATGAGTAATAGCTTCTCTGTTGATAGCTCCATAACCTATCTAATGATATTCTTGGCTTGGAGTAGGGGTTCTTTGAGCTGTCAAAGAATGTGTTGTGTCTCTTGAAGCCATTAGCATTGAAGGACCCTGGTGAGTTGGTAGTACCTGGAAATCTTGGCAACCTGGGCTTTGGCTTCTGTACTTGAGGCCTATGCTCAATATGATAGTCAAATTGCGGTCCTGAGGCAGAGGGTGGAGGCACCAGAATGGGCCATTGAACAGTAGTGAGCTGACCATGACTATATGCTTGCTCAATTGTGTGAGGCCTTGGAGGCGGAACAGGAGCAGGGGCAACATCGGAGGCAGGCTGCACGACAGGTGCTTCGGGAGCAGTTGTCGTGTTGGCTTCAGGTACAACATCCTCATTGGCTTCGGGTGCAGCATCCTCATTGACTTTAGGTGCAGCATCCTCATTGACTTCAGGATCAGTAGCCACATTTTCTTTAGGCACAGTTAGTGTAGGCTCCACATTAGCATCAGCCATGACTACGTCACTGGCTGTATTGGCGTTGGTGGTGGCAGCTTCAACATTTTCAACCTCCACTTGAGGAGCTGGAGGGTCAGACACAGACACGTTCAGATCATGAACTGCTTCTTCTTGAATGGGGGGAGTAGAGACACGTTCTTCTTGACGCTCTTCATCGGCTGATGCAGCCGGATTGTCTTCAGCAGCATGTGCTTCAGACTCAGAGACATTCACAGTTGGAGCAGGTTCAGAAAGTACTTGCCGTGCAACAGGTGAACGCTGCACTTCTCCTTCTGGAACGCTCGACAGAGGGACTTCAGGCCTTTGTCCTCTGCGAAGCCTGCGAAGAGCTGGCTTCACTTTTGGAGACGGAGTTGGCTGAGCCTGAAAGTCTTCATCCTCTTCTTGCATGTTGGGGGTAGCTTGTTGTTGTTGTAGGGGAGTACTGGGGGAGTCTTGTTCTTGTGGGCGATCAGCCCATGAATCATCCTGTGCAATTGGCGTCAGAGGACGACCAATGCTGATGAGTTTGCTGTTCGTACAAACAGGCGATGATACCACATTGTATTCGATCTGAGGAAGAACTTCATCATCTTCAACATTGTCATGATGACCAATGTCTTCAGCAGCGGTGGGTTCAACTGTTGGAATATCTTCAGCTTCAGGAGCCTCTGTGGAAGCTGGCTCATGCACAGTCATGCGAAGTTCTTGGGATGCAGATACAGGATGAATCACTGAGATGGGTTCAACAAAAAGGGGCTCTGTGGGAGCAGCCTGATTCTTCTTGGTATTGCGCTTCTTCTTGGAGGGAGCGGCATCATAGGCTTCGGTATTCTTCCTCTTTCTGGCTTCTGCCTCTGCAGCCCTCGTCTTCTTCTGTTCTGAAGCGGTTGTGGTGACCTTTGGCTTCGAGCCAGTCATGCTACTTGGGAAGATAATACGTGGAGCTTCTTGGCTTGAAGGCGCAGGCTGATCAGCAGGAAACTTCTTCTTTTTCTTTGTAGCCATTCTGGGGTCAATGCCAGGACGGCCAAGTGACTTGCGCTTCTCAGCCTCATTGTAGGCAAGCACACACTTATCAGCCAAACTCTTCATGCGCTCACGAGAGCCTTGAGCTTCTTGGCGCTTCTTTTGAAAAGCTTCTTTAAGCTCATGCAGCATGACCTTGAAATTTCTGACGTCTTGAACACTTAGCCTTGCCACATGCTTCTTGAATTGAGCCTTCTCATAATCAATCTTGTGCTTGAGCTCAACGATTCTCTGGGCAAGAGCCAGCTCAGAAGCAATGGCACCATTGAAGGAGACGCTGAGGCCAATTGGAAGCTGTAAATCTTCAAAGCTGACATTTGGGGTGTCGAACCACTCATCAATGAAATTGTGGATGATGGCCACATCAAAGAGAGGCAAATTGTTGAAGATTTCTGCTTCTTCCTTGCTCTTTATTAGCTGCTCAAGAGCATCATCCGCAAGATCTTCATCACTTGATAGATCAATGGGTTCTTCACACAGAATAGCAGCAGGAGTCAGAGCTTGATCAGCACGCCTGACAAGTTGCTTTTTCTTCTCCGTCCTCTTGGAGATACGGGATTGATCTTCATACTGCACACTAGCTTCAGGAGGTGCAGTGGCCAATGGCTTCACACGAGAAGCTTTTGGTGGTACGGGTTTAGAAGCCTTTAGCTTCTTTTGCTTCTGTGGTTTCGAAGGAGGAGCTGGGGCTTCATCAGAATCAGCCTCATTGTCAGAATGATCCACTTTGGCACCTTGTACCAAGATGTAGGAGATGAGGCCATCAAGGTTTGCAAAGGGGCCAATTCTATTCTCTTCAGCTTCACGAGTCCCATCCTCACGGGGAGCAGAGGGACCAGGATTGAAGTCCAACCCCCATGACTTCTTGTTTTCCTTTGCTGAAGCCACAACAAACTGGAAGTTGCACTTGAAGAGATTGTCATCGCGACACCAGAGTAATGATGATGGGTCGGCTTCTTCAGGCTGTGGTCCACGGACCATGCAAGGATAGAATTCTTGCGCAATGGCTTCAGCTCTGTTCTTGGGTTGAAGGCCTCGATAGAGAATATCACCCCAAGGACTCTTGATAGCATTTTTCTCTGCATATTCCTTGGTGACGAACTTGTACTTGAACCATTCTTCATCCCAATAGCGTCGAATCCATTGGATTCGTGTCTTGCGCTGATGATAAGTCTCTTCAGGGTCTGTCTTGTACAGTTCTGCTAGGTCATCAGGCAGATCTTTGGATGTTCCTCCTCTGCGCTGTCTGCCACCCTTCCTTGCTGCTTTTTTTGCAACCATGAACTTCAAGCTGAATGGCTTCAATACGTTCAGAGGCTTCAGAGATTTACGCTTGCTGGTCAAGCAGGAACTGGCTTCAGGAGAATTGATATGATGCTGTAAGTATTCTGCAAACGAATGCAGACTATGAGAACCAAGGGATTCTCCCACAGACATGTACCTGTGACAGCATTAGAGATGCGAGGGAAGGGGAAGAGGTCATATGCATTCTCAGAAGATTTTGAAGATAAATCAGTTTGAAGACATTGACCTCATGATGCGAAGACATTCACTTATGTGTGGTGAGTTGGTTCCAGATTTGTACCAATCCGTGAATAAGTACAAGTGAGGAATCAAACTAGATAGGAAATCTAAGTGAATAGACTAGGCATTATGAGATGCAGATAGAATAGATCTAACATTTAGTAGGCATAAACCACTTTCGGTAAGTAGGATGAATCTATGAAGATCAAAAAGGTAGTAAAAATAGAGTTATAATTACCGCACGAAGAACTTCTAGATGGGAAGAATGAGAGACCGAGCAGTTCAGCCCACCGTGCCCTAACTTGGCGACGGAGGACACCTACGGCGACAGCGGAGAGAAAGATGTCCGCGGCCGGCGTGAGGACGGCGTTGGAGAAGTCGCGGCAGCTAAGCGCTTCGTCACCAGCGTCGTCGCGAGCTAGCGGTGGCGCTAGGGTTTTGACGGAGGTGGAGAGGTGGAAGAAGGATTCCTTTACCGCAGGGGACACATATTTATAAGTAGGTGTGCGGCACAGCACAATTACGCAGGTGCCCTTGTCTGTTCACATCCGTGGGGTACGTGGCAAGCATGCAACACATTTAGAATTGTCCCACGTTCCCACGCCCGCCAGGTATGTCGGATGTTCGTTCCGGCTTCTCCGGATATCGACAATTAAGATGATTCATTTAAATAGGACTTGATGTTTTGTCTCTGTGTCTTCTGTTGACAAGGATGCAGAGAAGACATTCGACAGTTTCAATAGAATGCATATGATTTGGACAGATAGAGTTTGAGATAGTAAGCATAGAGAGATTAGGGTCCGATCACATTCACTTCGTTCAAAAGATTCAACTTGAAGACATAGCTATAAGTGAATGTTGTAGAGGACAGAACGCTAGTATATATATATGCAATCAACTCATCATAGCGTAGAAAATCATGAGGATAAATAGAAACTAAAGACAAACCAAATGTGAAGTCTTTGAAAAATAACGCCATGAGTGAAACACTTCAAACAGAGAAATTTGGTGGTGGCGTTACCCACCGTATAGGAAGTATTAGACCCAGACACGGCGCACAATTATTGTGGTGCTCCGAAGTCAAATTCCATGTTAATGTATTCACACTCAGAGTGTAAATCTTCATTGATTGAAGATATACATTACTTTGTGTGTTGCACATCTAAGTCGTCAACATGCATAAGTGTTAGGATGTGTGCCTGATCACAGGACATTCGAGGATTCCAAGATATTTAGCTCACACCGTAACTTGCAAAACCTTTTCTCGTCCAAGGGCTTTGTGAAGATATCTGCCAGTTGCTCTTCAGTGTTGACGTGCATGATATCTATATCTTTCTTCATAACATGATCTCTGAGAAAGTGATGACGTATTTCAATGTGCTTTGTCTTCGAATGCTGGACTGGATTGTTGGCAATCTTGATGGCACTTTCGTTGTCGCAGAAGGGAGGGACTTGCTTCAGATCGATGCCATAGTCCTTGAGAGTTTGCTTCATCCACAGAAGCTGAGCACAACAAGATCCAACAGCAATGTATTCAGATTCAGCAGTTGAGAGTGACACACAATTCTGCTTCTTTGAAGACCAACAGACAAGTGATCGACCGAGAAAATGACATGTGCCTGATGTAGACTTGCGATCCACTTTGTCACCAGCATAATCAGCATCCGAGAATCCAACCAGATCAAACCTTGAGCCCTTTGGATACCATAATCCTAGTGTTGGGGTGTAAGCCAAATATCGAAGAATTCGCTTCACAGCTAAGTGATGCGATTCCTTTGGTGCCGCTTGGAATCGAGCACACATGCAAACACTAAGCATAATATCTGGCTTAGATGCACATAAATAAAGCAAAGAACCAATCATGGAGCGGTATACCTTTTGATCGAACTCTTTACCATTGTCGTCGGGACCAAGATGGTGCTTGGCTGGCATTGGCGTCGTGTAGCCTTTGCAGTCTTCCATTCCAAACTTCTTCAGACAATCTTTGAGGTATTTTTCTTGAGATATGAAGATGCCATTTCGTTGCTGACGAATTTGAAGACCAAGGAAGAACTTCAGCTCTCCCATCATGGACATTTGATATTGCTCTTGCATCATGTACCCAAACTCATCACTGTACTTCTGGTTGGTGCAGCCGAAGATTATGTCATCCACATATATTTGGCACACAAACAGTTCACCATCATATGTCTTCGTGAAGAGTGTGGGATCGAGAGATCCAGGTTTGAAGCCTTTGCTCTTCAGGAAGTCTTTGATTGTATCATACCAGGCACGAGGAGCTTGTTTGAGGCCATACAGTGCTTTGTTCAGTTTGTACACCATATCAGGATGTTTTGGATCTTCAAAGCCAGGTGGTTGTGCAACATATACTTCTTCTTCAATCTTGCCATTTAGAAATGCACTCTTTACATCCATTTGATATAGCAAGATGTTGTGATGATTAGCATAGGCTAGCAGTATGCGAATAGCTTCGAGCCTAGCAACAGGAGCAAATGTTTCATCGAAGTCAATTCCTTCAACTTGAGTATATCCTTGAGCCACAAGACAAGCTTTGTTTCTGACGACTTGACCATGCTCATCTTGCTTGTTTCGATATATCCACTTTGTTCGAATAATGTTATGCTTGCGAGGGTCAGGTCGCTTGACAAGTTCCCAAACATTATTCAGCTTGAACTGTTGAAGTTCTTCTTGCATGGCTTGAATCCATTCAGGTTCCATAAAAGCTTCAGCAACTTTCTTGGGTTCTGATATTGACACAAATGAAAAATGCCCACAGAAATTTGCTAGCTGTGTTGCTCTTGAGCGAGTGAGCGGACCAGGTGCATTGATGCTGTCAATAATCTTCTCTATTTGAACTTCATTTGCAACACGAGGATGAACAGGACGAAGATTCTGCTCTGGCTGATCATTGTCATCATTGGGAGAATTCTCTTCGGTCTGAGCATTGTCTTCAGGTTGATTTGGTGCAGAGATGATAAGTTCCTCTTCAGGCTGTGCTTCAGAGGGCATGATCTCACCAGTTCCCATCAACTTAATAGATTCACAGGAAGGAGCTTCATCAAGTGTTCTTGGTAGAATTTCTCTTTGTGAACCATTGGTTTCATCAAATCGCACATCCACTGTTTCAACAATTTTGTAGTGGAAGAGGTTGAAGACTCTGTAGGAGTGCGAATCCTTTCCATAGCCAAGCATGAAGCCTTCGTGAGCTTTGGGTTCAAATTTTGACTTGTGATGGGGATCCTTGATCCAACATCTAGCACCAAAGACTCTGAAGTAGCTGACATTTGGCTTCTTGCCAGTGAGGAGCTCATAGGATGTTTTGCCCAGAAGCTTATGGATGTAGACACGGTTGATGATGTGACAAGCTGTATCAATGGCTTCAGGCCAGAACTTTCTTGGTGTCTTGTACTCGTCAAGCATTGTTCGAGCCATCTCGATGAGGGTTCTGTTCTTGCGCTCTACAATGCCATTTTGCTGAGGTGTGTATGGAGCAGAAAATTCATGAGTGATTCCCATTGTATCCAGATAAAGATCAAGCCCGGTGTTTTTGAATTCAGTGCCGTTATCACTTCTGATATGCTTGATCTTGACACCATAGTTGTTCATTGCTCGATTGGTGAATCGTCTGAAGACATCTTGTACTTCAGTCTTGTACAGAATTATGTGCACCCATGTGTATCTTGAGTAGTCATCAACAATGACGAAGCCATAGAGACACGTCGTTGTTGTGAGGGTGGAGTAGTGGGTAGGTCCAAATAAGTCCATGTGAAGCAGCTCGAAGGGTTGAGATGTTGTCATGATTGTCTTCGAGGGATGCTTGGCCCTTGTCATCTTTCCAGCTTCGCAGGCACCACATAGATGATCTTTCTTGAACTTTCGATGCCTATGACATGCTTCTTTTTGACGAGAGTATGCAAGTTCCTCATGCCAGCATGCCCCAGCCTTCGATGCCAGAGCCAGCATTCTGAAGCTTTAGCAAGAAGACATACGACAAGTTTTGGACCTGCTGAGAAATCTACCATGTATAGATCACCTTTCCTATACCCTTCAAAGACTAGAGATTTGTCAGATTCCATTAGTACAAGGCAACAATATTTTCCAAATATCACAATCATGTTTAAGTCACAAAGCATTGAGACAGACATTAAGTTGAATCCAAGTGATTCAACAAGCATCACTTTATCCATGTGTTGATCCCTTGAGATTGCAACTCTACCTAGACCCAATACTCTGCCTTTGCCAGTGTCAGCAAATGTGATTTTACTCTTGTCGGATGGACGTAAGGTTGAGTCCATGAGAAGACTTTGATCACCAGTCATATGATTAGTGCATCCACTGTCAATAATCCATTATGAAGCTTTTGGTGACATGCCCTACAGTGCAGTTAGGAGGATAGGCTTCACAAGGTATGTTGTGAAGCATAAGTATTTTACACACACATGGATTATCACAGTTTAGATCAAGATTTGCACACAGTATGACAGATAAGAGATTCATAAGTGGAATTCATAGTAAGTCATTTTATCATGCGTCCCTTTATGTTTTAGGTCCCCAGCAATTATATCGGACGCCATTGATTGTTGGCTGGAGACCACGTTCTGCAAGAGAGAGTTAGTTCTTCTTCACCACCCACATTTTCAGGGGTGGCTTAGAAGCAACGAGTCTAAGTGCAGCATCTGAGAATTTCGGCTTTGAAGCCCTAGCAAATAGCCTTGCAGGAGATGAATGATACTCATGTGAATAAGCAGAGAAGTTCTTAGTTCTATGAACATATCGATTTGAAGACACACGCTCATATTTATGAGTCTGAGTATGATTTCCCTGCAAAACATTGGCGTTAGGGTGACTCAAGTGACTCCTATGTTCGCAAGTAGCCGTTGGACCATATGATGTCATTGGTCTGGGGTTTGTCTTCTTCACTGGTGGTGTCATGATGACATTCACTAGAAGATTCTCAAGGCAGCTTTTGGGTACCCAGATCTTCTTCATAGGAGGTCCATTCCTGCAGTTAGTACCAATATACCTGGCAAACACTTCACCATTCTGATTTTTGAACAGTTTAGAGTTTGCATCAAAAGATTCATCAATAATAATAGGATTAGCACAGGTAAATCCAGATAAAGTGGATGGATCCACTGAAGGTTCCTTTGCAGCAATCCATGTGGTTTTGGGATACTGCTCAGGCTTCCAGTAGGAACCATCAGCATTCATTTTCCTTTCGAACCCAACACCCTCTTTCCTAGGGTTTTGGTTCAGAATCTGCTTTTTGAGGACATCGCAGAGAGTCTGATGTCCCTTCAAACTTTTGTACATCCCTATTTCAAGCAATGCCTTCAACCTAGCATTTTCATCAGCAATACTAGTGGTATCCTCCGCAGAGGGGTTAGTAACCACATCAGTAGTTGAAGACACTGAAACAGCAGCAGAAGTGGAACATTCAGCAACAGATGTAGCGTTATCACGCTCAATGCATTTTAAACATGGTGGTTCGAATCCATCCTGAGTAACGCTGATGTGTTGAGCAAGGAATGAATCTCGCTCCTTCTGAAGATCTTCATAATCCACTCTTATCTTTTCAAGGTCTAGCTTTCTTTGAAGACATTCAGAAGAAAGCTTCTCATGATCAGACAAGAGAGTATTATGTTGATCTTGAAGGGTGTCAAACTTAGCATGAAGTCTCTGAAGACTATCAGCCAAAGCTTTTGACTGATCCATTTCTTCACCCAACATATCATCAGTCTTACTAAGCATGTCTTGAACCTTTTCCAAGATTCTTTGTTGTTTAGTGGCAAGGGAAGCAAGTTTGACATAGCTGGGGCCAAACTCATCACCTGATTCATCATCACTAGTTTCAGAAAGATAGCATTCAGTTACCTTAGCACCCCCTGCCATGAGGCATGGTGAAGATGAAGATGGTTCAGGTGGAAAGGTCATCTCTTTAAGGGACTCCTTGTAGTCATCAAGCCAAGGATCATGACGATTAAGATGACTATCATAGACCTCAGCAAGTCGGTCCCAGATTAGCTTCGCGTGATTGAGGTGCATGACATTCCTGAACTGATTTTAGGACAGGCAGGAGCAGATGACATCCTTCGCAGTGAGGTTCAGTAGAGTGTACTTACGAATGTCATCAGCCTCCGCCATCTTGCATAGATCGGTGAGTCCAATCTTGGTGATGGTCCACAGTTTGCTGTCCATAGCCATGAGTCGCTTCTTCATCATGGCTTTCCACCGGGGATACTCATGACCGTCAAAGGTGGGGCAAGATACATCCCTCAATCCTGCAGTCGACATAGCTGAAACTCCAGGTGGTTAAACCGAATCACACAGAACAAGGGAGTACCTTGCTCTGATACCAATTGAAAGTGCTAGTTATTGACTAGAGGGGGGGGGGGTGAATAGGTGATTCTTAGGAAAGTCTTCAAAACATGGAAGTTTCAAAGACAAACGATAGAAACAACCTAATTGATATGCAGCGGAAGATAAACTACAACAAGCAAGCCATAATCAAGTATGCAATAGCATTAATGTTTGAAGATTAATAGCAGCTAGGTAGTAGGATCAGGATGGAAGATAGTATGAAGCCAATCAACAATAGTAGTCAAGCAATGAAGTCAATCGGATAAAACAATAAGCAATGACTTCACGAAGACAAACTCAAAGTAAAGGAGGGAAGAGATAGAACCAGTTGCTTGTTGAGGACACATGATTTGTTGGACCAGTTCCAGTTGCTGTGACAGTTGTACGTCTGGTTAGGGAGGCTGAGATTTAACTCAGAAGACCGTGTCTTCACCTTATTCCCCTTGAGCTAAGGTCACTTATTGCTCGCCCAATCACTCTAGTAAGTCTTCAAGGGAGACTTCCAAACCTTCACAGACTTCGTTCACTCGGCAATCCACAATGACTCTTGGATGCTCAGAACGCGACGCCTAACCGGCTGGAGGATACACAGTCCTCAAGTGTAATAAGTCTTCAGGTCACACAGACAGAAAGACTTCAGTGATGCCTAACACTCTTTGGCTCTAGGTGTTTGGGCTTTGTCCTCGCAAGGATTTCTCTCTCTCAAATGCTTCGAGGTGGGTTGCTCTCAAACGACGAAAGCCGTATACAATCTCTAAGCAGCCACCAATTTATGGTGTAGGGGGTGGGCTATTTATAGCCACTAGGCAACCCGACCTGATTTGTCCGAAATGACCCTGGGTCACTAAGGAACTGACACGTGTTCCAACGGTCAGATTTCAAACACACACGGCAACTTTACTTGGGCTACAAGCAAAGCTGACTCATCCAACTCTGGATAAGATTTGCTCTCATTGTCTTCGCTCGAAGACATAGGATTTGGGTTGAGCATCACTTCAGTCACTCTGACTTAGTTCACTTGGACCCCACTTAACAGTACGGTGGTTCCTATGACTCAACAAAGAAGAAAGGAAATGACGAAACCACACAGTCTTCGCGCTCCATTGTCTTCACGTAATGTCTTCTCATGTCATAGTCTTCAATATGAATATCTTCTCATACCACCATTGTCTTCAATGTCTTCATACATTTTTAGGGGTCATCTCCGGTAGGTAAACCGAATCAATGAGGGACACTACCTGCGTTATCCTGCAATTCTCACAAACGCATTAGTCCCTCAACCTACTTTGTCGTCAATACTCCAAAACCAACTAGGGGTGGCACTAGATGCACTTACAATATTCTTCATGGCAAAAGCTTCAATGCACAAGATTTCTTCATCCGCCAACTTGCTGCATCAGGATCTGACATTTTTGGCTTGAAGTTCTATGCTCCATGGATCATGCGTCTGATCAAGCTTCACACTGCCTTCAACTATCAGCCATCTGCACGCAACCACATTGTCTTCTTGCCAGATGTTGATATGTCTGTTGAAGCCATCTATCCAGAGCCTGACAAAGAGCCACTTTATCTTCATAATGTTGATCGTCAGAGCTTCACTCAGCCCATTGAAGGTGTGCTGGCTGCCACTCGAGTCTATCCGTTGGCCGGTACTACATGTGCACCTCACCGTGCCTCAACCGAAGCCACTAACAACACAATTGCTCAATGGCCTCGAAAGCGATCTCGTGTTCTCAATGATCGAGAGCTTCTCGTTGGCCTGCATCAGAAACATGATAGGCATCATGATTGGCTCAAGCGCCAGATGCAGAGCATCATGACTGACGTCAATCGCATTCGCAACCTTGCAACCAAGAATGCCTTTGTCACGCATGAAACCTGTCGACGCACATGGAAAGGGCTGATGCTTATGTGTGCTGAGGAAGATCTTCAGGACGATGGCTACTCAAAACGATTCAAGTTTGATTCCACTCCACCCAGAAATGCTTTTCTGCGGCGCACTCCATCTCTTGAAGACTCAGAGTACTCCTCTTCTGCTGCAATGGTGAATGCTCATGTGATCGATGATCAAGATGATGCTACTTCGCCACCTCCAACATGTATCGACACTGCTCCAAGTTCGTCTGCACTGCCAAACCTCGACACCAACCCTGCATCTTCTCCTACTCCTTCTGGGAACGAGTAGAGGCTCAATGTCTTCAACCCTTTTTGGTCCTTATTGACAAAAGGGGGAGAAGCTATGAGTTGATAGTCTTCAAGCGAGTTCATATGGGCGGTTGCATTATATCTTGCCTAGTGTTTACAACTCTTGCTCTTGATACATTACATTTAGTTCTCTGAGTTGTAACACTTAAACTCGATGGTCGTCTGCTACTTATTTGCTATTTTGTGATGCGATGATAAATTCCGCATGTGCGATGATAACTTCCGCACTTACATCATTTTGCAGACGTCCATTTTTCATTATGCATGTCATTATCTTCTTTACATCGAATCATGCATGATGAATTGTCTTCATAAGTTGAAGTGGATCTCCACAAGTAGAACCTACCATGTGCATTTTCATTCCAAAAGCAAATCATTTATATGCACATCTTCAGGGGGAGCCTTTTGCTACTTACGAAGACAATACCTCATCCTTTATACTTTCACATATTTATATCCCCGTTGAAAACTTCAACCAGTTTGTCATCAATCACCAAAAAGGGGGAGATTGTAAGTGCATCTAGTGCCACCCCTAGTTTGGTTTTGGAGTATTGACGACAAACGTGGTTGAGGGACTAATGTGTTTGTGAGAATTTCAGGATAACACAGGTAGTAGTCCCTCCTTGATTCGGTTTACCTACCGGAGATGACCCCTAAAAATGTATGATGACATTGAAGATAATGGTGGTACGTGAAGATATTCACATTGAAGACTATGACAAAAGAAGACACTGAGTGAAGACTATGGAGCACGAAGACTTAGTAGTTTTGTTGTTTCTTTTCTTCTTTGTTGAGTTATAGGAACCACCACACTGTTAAGTGGGGTCTAAGTGAACAAAGTCAGAGTGACTGAAGTGATGCTCAACCAAAATCATATGTCTTTGAGCAAAGACAATGAGAGAAAATCTTATCCAGAGTCGGATAAGTCAACTTTACTTGTAGCCCAAGTGAAGCTGTCGCATGTGTTTGAAATCTGACCGTTGTGACACGTGTCAGTTCCTTAGTGACCCAGGGTCATTTAGGACAAATTAGGCCGGGTTGCCTAGTGGCTATAAATAGCCCACCCCCTACACCATAAATTGGCGGCTGCTCAGAGTTAGTGCACGGCTTTTGTCGTTGAGAGCAACCCACCTCCGAAGAGTTTGAGAGAGAAATCCTTGTGAGGACAAAGCCCAAAACACCCAGAGCCCAAAGAGCGTTTGGCATCACTGAAGTCTTTCTGTCCGCATGATCTGAAGACTTGTTACACTTGAGGACTGTGAATCCTCTAGCCGGTTAGGCGTCGTGTTCTGAGCATCCAAGAGTAATTGTGGATCGCCGGTGAACGAAGTCTGTGAAGGTTTGGAAGTCTACCTTGCAGACTTACCAGAGTGATTGGGCAGGGACTGTGTGTCCTTAGCTCAAGGGGAATATGGTGAAGACACGGTCTTTTGAGTTCAATCTCAGCCTCCCTAACCAGATGTACAGTTGTCACAGCAACTGGAACTGGTCGAACAAATCCTTGTCTTCACAACACACTGGTTCTATCTCTTACTCTCCTTACTTACAGTTTGTCTTTATGAAGTCATTGCCTGATTGCTCTGTCTGTTTGACTTCACTGTGTCACTACTTGTTCTGATTGGCGTCATACTATCTTCCATCCTGATCCTACTACCTAGCTGCTATCAATCATCATGCTTTAGCTTCATACTATGACTTGTCTAGTGTAGTTCATCTTCCGCTGCATGTTTATAGGTCCTGTTTTTGTGTTTGTCTTTGATACTTTCATGTTTTGAAGACTTTCATAAAAATTGCCTATTCACCCCCCTCTAGTCGATAACTAGCACTTTCAGTCCCGGATGAGATCACGGACATGACGAGGAGTCTCGAAATGGTTGATAGGTAAAGATTGATACATATGACGATGATATTTGGACACCGAAAGTGTTTCGGGACGTATCGGGAAGGAATCGGGTCACCGGAAGGGGTTCCGGGCACCCTCCCGGCAAGTTATGGGCCTTGTGGGCCAAAGGAGGGGACAGACCAGCCCACAAGGGGGCTGGTGCGCCTCCTCCCTTGTTTGGCCAGCCCTAGAGAAGGAAAAGGGGGAGGGATAGCCCCTCTCGTCTTTCCTTCTCATGGGAGAAAGGAAAGGGGGGCGCCACCCTCCCCTGCCTTTCCCCGCACTCCAAATAAGAAAAGGGGGGCGCGGCTTGGGAGGGACCCCAAGTAGGATTCCTCTTACTTGGGCGCCTCCTTTGGCTGCTCCTCCCTGTTGGGGAATGTAGCATGCAATTTCAAAAAAATTCCTACGATTACGCAAGACCTATATAGGATATGCATAGCAACGAGAGGGGGAGAGTGTGTCCACGTACCCACGTAGACCGAAAGCGGAAGCGTTAGTTTAACGTGGTTGATGTAGTCGAACGTCTTCACGATCCAACCGATCCAAGTACCAAACGTACGGCACCTCCGTGTTCAGCACACGTTCAGCTTGATGACGTCCCTCAAACTCTTGATCCAGTAGAGGGTCGAGGGAGAGTTCCGTCAGCACAAGGCGTGATGACGGTGATGGTGATGTGATCTGCGCAGGGCTTCTCCTAAGAACTACGACGCTATGATCGGAGGAGTAAACTGTGGAGGGGGGCACCGCACACGGCTAAGAAACAACTGTTGCATCTTTGGGGTGCCCCCTGCCCCCGTATATAAAGGATGGGGGAGGAGGCCGGCCACCAGGGGGCGCGTCATGGAGGGGGAGTCCTACTAGGACTCCAAACCTAGTAGGATTAGCCCCCCCACACACTTTTTCCTTTTTTCCAGAGTAGCAAAGCGGGAAAGAGAGAGGGAGTAGGAGAGGGAGGCCGGCCACCAGGGGGCGCGTCATGGAGGGGGAGTCCAATTC